>NC_058405.1:76686099-76780752 GCF_002201575.2 Neomonachus schauinslandi
GCAATATTTATAAGTATATAATATGTATGATATATACTTATAAATATAAGTATACAATATATATTATATACTTATATACATAATATTATAAGTATACTTATAAATATATATTAGTATACAATATATACTTATAAATATTTATTCATTTGCTTATGTATGTATGTATGTTTTTATTTATTCATAAGTAAACTGGTATTTACAAGTGTTTGAAACAGGAGCAAATGTTTCCATGTCCTCTCATTTTACTTATTTAATGAAAACACACACCTATATTATTGACTATGTGCTAGGCATCGTTTCAAGGAATTTACAAATGACTTACTTAATTGACACCACATCCCTATTGGGTTGCAGGGGGTTTACAGTTTACCCTGTGATATTAACATCTACTGATTTCCTTAAGTTTCAGTTGCTTCCTTCTCTGTGACATCATCTCAGATTACCCTGGGAAGATTTTATGCTTTTTCTCCTATGCCCTCACTATATTTTGGACTTTCATCATAGCAAGGAATTATACCGTTTTAACTTGTTTGCATGTTTCCTTTCCCAACAGACTTTAAAATCATTAAGGGCAGGATCCATGCATTTTATCACTGTAGAACTAGCAACCATTCTGGTACATAAACATGTTTAGTATATTTTTGCTGAATTTTTAAAAAAGAATGAATTATATCATGTACAAATGAAAAGTAGCATGTCAGAATGAAGGAAGCATATCAGACTTCGTATTTTTCTTGTGAATGATTTTGCTATAAGAAACGTAGTGGCATCTAGCTTAAATACACATTATCTTTCTTCTTAAAGAAAATAATAATTGTCACTCTTCTATGACTACCATTTGAACAAATATCAAAATTTAAACTTGTGGGTTAGCCTGGTGATGGGTATTAAAGAGGGCACATTCTGCATGGAGCAGTGGGTGTTATATGCAAACAATGAATCATGGAACACCACATCAAAAACTAATGATGTAATGTATGGTGATTAACATAACATAATAAAAAAATAAAAAATTTAAACTTGTGATATTTAAACATGTATATTTCAGAGATTATATTTATAAATGCATAATGATCTCAACTCTAAAAAATCCCCATTCATTGTTTTCAGGGGATACTAGAATCATTTTCACTTTACTCAAGTCAGGAATAGTAATGGTACTAGACTCAGAAATATAAAGTGAAAGACAGTTTATGGTAAGAATTTATAGAAGAAAATATAAATATCATATAATCATTTAGAGGAGTCTGGTTGTAAATCAAAGAATAAATCACTCAAGGGTCCACTTAGGTGGTGGAGAGAATACACCCAACAAACATGGACTTTGGAGTCAGAGCTGAATTTGAATAATCCATTGGCTACTATTTATTTATTTGTTTGTTTATTTATTTATGCTACTTTTTAATCTTTGATTAGAACATGCTGCTATGTAGATCTTGGTTTTCCTCTTTTATACAATGGGGATAAAGTTGCTTATTTTTAAGGTAGAGTTGATGATTAAATAAGATAAATTATGGGACAGTGCACAGATCCTGGCAGTTGAAGACATTCAGTACTTGTCAGTTCATGCCTTCCATCCTCACCCCATTCCTCCAGGATTTTTTTACAATTTCATTATCTTCTTAATCACTTTGCCTGTAACACCTGGTTTATGTGACCACCCCCCATTTAGTACCACCTTTTAGAAAGCAAGAGGATACTCTTCTGCCATTTCTTTTTTAGCAAGGGCCTGCTGTATAACCAGCAGATTATACCCTGATGGGACAACATAAGCTAAAGGGTTTAATTTCGAGATCCATATATTTTAAAACAGTTAAGTAAATTACTTCAAAAAGGAGTCTGGCATCTCTACAATTTATATTATTTTATAATTTCAAATTGGTTTTAATGGGATTATTTTTAAAGATATTGAATCATTTTTCTATCCTAGAAAAGTAAAATGTTCTTCTTCCCTAACTATAATAATTCTGTAATATTGATCTTGTGATCCTTTATCAAAAATAATGAAATTGTTCTAATGTAATTAGAATCACAATTTATTTTCATGCTGCAAATGTTCTCTAAGTGGGTAAGATGAATTGAACCTTCATTTGCTTTTAATTAATATTTAATTAGATATTAAAGATCAGAGAAATGCTTAATTTTCTAACTTTTATTCCATTTACTGTGATTATTTACTTGGTATGATAATGATAATAAAAATGATTATTTGTATTCAACTTTCAGTTTACAAAATACTTTTAACCTAATAGCTAATTAAATCTTTCCTAGAATACATTGAGATATATGTTACTATCAACATTTTATAGATGAGAAAAATAGTTTCAAAAGGTAAGTTTGGCCAAGGTCACAAGGCTTCTCTGTGTAAAGCCAGGACTCCTTAATTTCCTCTATTATACATAATATATTAGGATGTTAATTGTTCTGCATATATTTCAAGTTCAAATACTGAATGTAATTTTAAGGGATACCTTAGATTTTAGGTACTTGTTTTTAAAAAATAGTATTTGATTTTGTTATAAAATATAAATATAATATTGGAATAAACAGTGACAGCAATAAATGTCATTCAGTAGTGCATTGATAAAGTACACATAGGCACACAGAGATTTCTATAAAGAATACATTTATAATCTGGAACTAGGTGATTTTATATATTCTGACATTATGTAAAGATATAACAAAGGTTGAGGACATTATGCTAAGCGAAATGAGCCAGTCACAAAGTACAAATACTGTATGATTTCATTTATATGAGGTGCTTCGAGTTGTCAAATTTGTGGAGACAGAAAGTAGAATGGTGATTTCCAGGTTTGGTAGAGGTGAGAATGGGAAGTTGTTTACTGGCCACAGAGTATTAGTTCTGCAAAATGAAAAGAAATCTGGAGATGGAGGGTGGTGATGGTTGTATAACAGTGGGGATGTACCTAAAATACTTTCTTGAACTGTACACCTAAAAGTGGTTAAGATGGCAAATTTTCTGTTTTGGATGGATCAAACATAGGGAATCAGTGGAACTTTTTACTTCCTTTGGATTTTAGTAAGTAATGAGTAGTTAATAAGTGGAACATCATGAGAATAAAGACAATTAACTGGGTTAATGGAATAAGACACAATCTGGTAATGACTGCTAAAATATTGTTCCAGCACATATCCAGGTATCTTCCATATTAGAGTTTATGTTTGAACAAAATTCTTACCTCAGGTCCTGAAATGGGTCAGCTCTTACAAGGGGGGTCTCCACTGAATGTTCAAAAAGTGCGCCTTCAGGCCCTAAACAAAGCCAGAGATGCATCATTTTACAAAAGTAAAACAAATGACATCAAACTAATGAAACATTTAGTCTATATATTAAAACACAAGTAGATTTTGATCTTGTTGCTGAATTTGTACAGATGTGAGCAAGAAAATGTAATTGATGTATACAAACTAACGTATAAGATTTTTAAGCTGTTCCGGTAAGTTGAAATTATTCTAAGAGTGTCAGTGGCACTCTTTTACAAGGAGCTATAACTCCGTAACTAGTTTTTAAATGTATGACAATTACTTAACATAACCAGTTAGTGATATTATAGTGACATGTAATCATCGTAATGCACACAAGTACAAGGCAGGCATAAAGCCTATAAACTGATCCATATTATTGTTAAATAAGAGCAGCAATTTCTCTATCATTGAAATCGTCAATGTTCAAATTATATGATCTTACTTCTATTATTACTATTTGGCCTCAAAGTAAATATTCCTCAGAACCTATTTGCATATATTAAAAGAGATGTTTCATATATAGTTTCATAAAATAACTTAATAAATCATTGATTTTCAGTGTAACTATATTTCCCTTATGTATGCATTCATATTTAATATTCCCAACTGTGATTATATAAAAATATATAATTGATGTAACATCTTTTTCTTGTGGAAAATAGAACATATTGTTTGGGGTCATATAATTTAAATTTTAGACAGGGAAAAAACTTCCACAACAAAATATCATTATATAAATAATACACTTAAATAACTCTATAATATGATCCTGTATAAATATTATTTGTATAAGGAAAGTATAATAATAAAAAAGCCCAGTGTTATAATGTTAATTTTTTTTAAAAAAAAATGTATCACCACAATTAGGCATAGTAAACAGTCTGGTCATTTCCGCTAATAAAATATCTGTAGTGTTTGGATGATACCATCCTTCTTTCTCTTCTGAATCCTAGAATAATTTATGATGAATGGATACTCATGTGAAGATCTGTAGTAAGACCATGGTACAAAATGAATTGGAATGGTGGTGAAGATTTCACGGACAGAACCCAGTACTATGAAGTTCATGGATAGAACCCAACACTGAAGGGGAAATTGCTCTAGGCTGCTCTATTCTTCCCTACTCGCAGGTTCTTTCAATTACAGAAATAGAGTTCAGCATGATTACCTCTGTCCAAACAGTGCATAATATATATGCAGACATCTGTTAGATTTTTATGTTTACACTGATAACTATTAAGATTGATTCCACACATGCATTGAGTACTTATGGACTGAAATGAGCTTTTCAAGTGCTACAAAAAACAAAAAAGATTTCCATTGCTCTGCTTCACAGCCAAACCTTCACATGATGTCTCTCTTGCCTTCAATCCATTCTATTCTGCCACTGCCACAAACTGCCTTTCGCCTTAATACTCCAAAGAAGATGCTCTTGTTAAGATAATCATGACCTCCAGGATGACATATTCAATGACAGTTTCTGTTCTCATCTTTCCTGGACCCAAATTCTGGGAACACAGTCTCTCTTGGCATCAAGAAAATGGCTCCGATGACATTCCTCTTACCCCATTGTCTGTCTCTTCACACTTCTCTTTAGTGGCTGCCCTTCCTTTACCTGGCTGGGCTCTAACACTGGCATCTCTCAAAGCTCAGTTGGTTGATGAGGCCTCCATTTATATCTCTAGTCAAGATTTCAACTATGTGCAATAAATAGCTCACATATCCAAGAGCTGACTTTGACATATCCACTTGGTTGTTTCATAGATACCTTGCATTTATGCATCAAAAACATTAACTGTCTATTCTCTTTGCCTTGTAAATGTGTTCTCCTCAGACTTCTCCATTACCCAGAGAATAATGTCATCATCCAGAAGCAAATATAATCTTTCCATCTTTGATCCCTTCTCTCAATTCCTGCCACCTATTTGATCTACTGGCAAGTCTTTATATGTCAGTTCTTAATTTGGAATCATTATCTTCTTTCAATGACCATTGTTACCACCTAGTCCAGGTCACCAGGCAATAGATATTGCCTGAAGTACAGTTGACATCCTCCTAACTGGCCTTACTGTTTCCTTTCTTTCCTCCAAGAAATCTATTCTCCCTTATAATGATTATATTGATCTTAAGATGTATAGGAAATCAAAGAGTACCCTGTTTGAAACAATTCAAGGCTCTTCCATTGCATTTACAACAAATCCTAAATCCTTATAATGGCCAACAAGTACATGCATGAACTTGTTTCTCTGTATATCTTATACCAGGCTTGTTTCAGACTTAAATTCAATATGATAAAAAATAAAAATCATGAAATAATAGACATAGATAAGCCCAAATAGAACAGCTATCAAAATGAAAGTAAATGTTTTAAACTCCTCATTAAAAACCAAAGACTGGGTTAAAAAAATAATTCCAGCCAAACCTCTCTTTCAAGAGAAAGGTAAATCATTTAATATGAGGAGAATTTAGGTTGGAAGGGTAATTTAAAGAGGTCATCAAGGTCCTCTTCTAGAAGTTTAGAGAAGTCATCCCCCAGGGAAGTGACTGTTGGAATCATATTGCAATTAAAAGGGGAATGTTGACACACTTAAGGGAAGCAAAGCTGGAGTATATATTACTGGACCACTGAATTAATCAAACTGGAGCTACCTTGCCTCCAGACTTTTCGTGTAAGATAATATATATTCTTATCATTTAAGCCAGATTTTTTGGGTCTTTTGTTCCTTTCAGCTGAAGATTGTTAACCAATGGGCCAGGTCATCAACTGTTCACAGAACTTCATTACAAAGTATTTGGAGATCTTGGATATGTTCTTAAAGGATATGGTGATCTCTTAGCATCTTGTAGATAATCTGTCAAGTGTCTTTTTAAGGGACGTGGATTTATAATCTTTGTTTATGTTTACTTTTTCAGCTGTTGAAATCTTATTCTCCAGATCCTCTTTTGTCAGTGGCTTTGTGAGTGACTCCAGCATTCCTACTCCATCTCTTCTGACTTCATGTAAGCCTGGTTAGCTGCACAAGTGCAAAAAAATTGAACTGGTTTATCATTAAATCTTGTTTTCCTCAAGGGAAATTGGATAACATTACAGGACTATGTTTTTCTTACTAAATGTTGGGGAATGAACCCAGCCTAGCAAATCACTGCCAAGGAATTAAAGTATATTTTCTGCCCGAAGTCAGTTCTGGCAGTGGTATAAAAATTTTTTTAAGATGAAATTTTGATGCTACTTCAGTAATATGTTCTATAAATGAAGTTAACAAAGGGTCATGCTAATTTTGGTCACTTGGTGACCAATTCTATTTTTAGGGGGAAAAATGAGACTGCTTAAAGGCCTTGGTCAATTTCAAAGTGAGTTGGTGAAATTATTTAATTTCCTCCATAAATATGACTTAAATACAATTCTTCAGTTTCCTAGCTGACTAAATTGAAGTTAAGACTTTTTAAAGAATGCTACTTTATTGAAATATATTTGACATATAACACTGTGTAAATGTAAGGTGTAAAATATGTTAATTTGATACATTTATATATTATAATTGTCATTATAGTGATAATTAGCATCTCTATCATGCTACATAATGGTCCTTTCTTTTTAGTGAGTGCAATAATTAAGTTCTAGTCTCTTAGCAGTTTTGATGACTATTATACAATAATGTTTTCTATATTCATTATACTGTGCATTAGATCTCTAGGACTTACTTTTTTTTTAAGATTTTATTTATTTATTTGACAGAGAGAGAGAGACAGCGAGAGAGGGAACACAAGCCGGGGGAGTGGGAGAGGGAGAAGCAGGCTTCCTGCTGAGCAGGGAGCCTGATGCGGGGCGTGCCTTCTTCAATTTCTTTCAACGAAGTCTGGTACAGTCAATGAGAGACCAGTGGGTATAGATATTTGGGGCTGTAGTGTGAAGGACTGAGGGGTGAAAGATGCTCCAGGTCACACATCTACTCAGTGGAGCAGCTGGTGTTGGAACTCAGTCTGGTTCTCAAAGGGTTCTCAGAAAGTTATCCACTTTTATTTTTAATAATTATCTATTATTTAATAATTTAAAAATAATTTAATAACTTAATAATATTTATATTAATTAATATTTAGATTCATTAATAGAATACATTAATTTAATAATTTAAAAAATTTTTTTTAAAAGATTTTTTTTTTTTTTATTCATGAGAGACAGAGCGAGAGAGAAAGGCAGAGGGAGAAACAGGCTCCCAAGGAGCAGGGAGCCCGATGCGGGACTCGATCCCAGGACCCTGAGATCATGACCTGAGCTGAAGGCAGACGCTTAACCATCTGAGCCACCCAGGTGCCCTAATTTAATAATTTAATACTATTTAATAAGTGTCTATCAATATCCATTTATTAATATTCATTCATGCTCTACACTCTGTTTAGAAAAATTAACCTCACTTTTTCTTCCTGATAAACCTTGACGCATTTTTCTAGGACCAGCTCAAATTCGTCTTTCCTTGAGAAACCTTGTCTGACCCACTCTGTGTCTCTTTCTATCACACTCTGGCACAACTGATGCTTTTCTCCAGGCTGCTCCTGTAGCCTGTGGCCCAAACATCTCTTACAGTTCTTAGTGGACTGTGTCCAACCAATTAATTTATGTTAAAAGCTCTCCAGCTAAAATATAAACATTATGTAAAAGAAAGTATATCTTAATCATTTTATACTATAGGTATTTAGCTTGCTTATTAGCAGATAGTACACATTAAATCAATGTTAATAAAGTCCAGAGAAACAGTGTAGGTTTAAGGTAAATCAGTGTTTCTCAACTAGAGGTGATTTTGCAACCCCTTCATCCTCCTGAAAACTTTTGGCAATGTTTGCAGACATTTTGGTTGTCATAACTCCGGGGGTAAGAATGCTACTGTATCTATGCATAAAGGTCAGGGATGCTGCTAAATATCCTGCAGTGCATAAGATAGCCCCACACCTACACCAAAAATATTATCTAGCCCAAAATGTCAGTAGTGTTAAGGTTGAGAAAGTCTGAGCTATACAATATTGAGAGGCAGTCAGACCTTACATAGGAAAAATAAGGAGAGAAGTCAGAATTGTAAAATTTCTTGCATTTCTTTAATCACAAAATTTAGGGAAGCTATGAACATACTGAAAAACTGAGAAGAGTCAAGATCTGCATCAAAATTGTACTGTTCATACACTCACCACTCAGGTTGCCCTGGTGACAAAAACTCCATATTGTTATAATGGCATAATGACAAGGAAAGTATACAGTAATTACAGGTGCGGTGTATTTGCTCTAGTTACTCTCACTGGAGAGAAAAGGAGTTTGGAAGAAATTTGTACCTCAGACAAAAAAATATGAAAAGAAGAAGAATATAACTTATCTTTAAAAAGACTAACTGAAATGTGTGTGTTCTGGGGGAGTGGCTATATGGAACCAACATGTTATTTTCCACTGATTCTGGACAAGTTAACATAGGGAGTGTTTCTCAGCCTGTGGTCCCTAGCACTGAAGCATCAGCATCATCTGAGAACTTATAAGAAATGCAGATTCTCATGTCCCATTCCAGAGCTACTGAATCAGAAATTCTGGGGATGAAGCCAAGCAACATATATTTTGACAAGCCCTGATACATGGGTGATTTTGATACATACATGTGGGCGATTCTGATACATACATGCAGGTAATAAATAATATAGTTGCTTATCAATTTTTCTCACCTGTTCGACTAAAATTAACATCAAGACCTGGAAGAGCCCTAGGATAAGAAAAGTTTCACTGAAGGGATGCCCTGTGTAGGATGGCTTGGGTTTGAAGCAATCTGTCCTATTTCTTAAACTGTTTTCCCTATAGATTTCATTGCCCTGCAGTACAATAACACTTTATCAAGACCTCTGCTGCCCTCTGCATATATTAATCCACTTAATTCAGCAGTGCTAGTACAGGAGACATCAATCTACTTTTAAAAGTGGGGAAACAGCCTAAGAGATGAACTTGCCTGAGGTCATGTGACTAGTAATTGTTTAGGTAGGAATAGAATCTGAAAGCCAATATGCTTTGTATGGAGCAATAGCAGATTTCTGATGACCAAGACTCTTGGACAACCTAGCCATTTCTTTATCACGAAATGATCAATTTCCTTTAAATAGATTCCTAGCGTCCTTTATTTTAGTAAGAAATTCACACACACTACTGCCTTAGTGCATACTGCAACACGGGTTATGATTCTTATATTTTGTTTTGTTAAGAATTATATATTACATAAAACTTTGTATGAGGCTTGAGTCTACTTCTTAAGCCAGTTTTTATTTATGAGTATTGGTAATAATGTGTGAGAGAATAAAGTTGCCCAGTACAGAAAAGTACTGGGATCAATTTAACCAGTATCTGCCTTCCAATGTTTTATAGTCTTGACAGAAGCTCAGCAAGTACATTTCAAACATGTTCTGCACATTTTCCCCCCCAAATTTCTTCTTTTCAGTCCTAAAAGTGATTTCTATCAGAACCCCCCTCAATCTTTATTTCTAAGAGAGACAAGTTTTTATAGAAGTAAAGGGATTCCAAGTACCTGATACAATGGGAATAAAAGAAACTTGGAAGAAGATTCTCTTGCAAAAGACATATGGGAAAGAGATATTAGAATATCATACAGATGATAGAGGAATTTATGATAAGTCTTCGGGTTACACCAACTGGAAAGAGATAAAGGGTTACAATATGGTGGAAGAAAAGAATGAGCAAAAATTTGTGAGGAAGATTTCATTCTTCTCGGAGAGTATCAAGAATTAAAAAAAAAAATGCCATGGAGAAGAGTCAACAAATTCAAACCGCTTTTTCTTACCTACCTGAAAAATTCCAGAGTAAACTTGCCAAAAGTAAAATATGCTTTTGTAGAAATGTATTCTATGGGATATTGTTTTCTTTAAGAGTTAGTACATATAAATGGATAAAGGAAATGTGATATTTATATGGAATGGAATATTACTCAGCCATAAAAAAGAAGGAAATCTTGCTATTTGCAGCTATGGATAGACCATGAGGGCATTATGCTAAGTGGAATAAGTCAGAGAAAGATAAATGCTGTGTGATCTCACTTACATGTAGAATCTAAAAAAGAAGCCAAACTCATAGATACTGAGAACAGATTGGTGGTTGCCAGAGGCATGGGGTGGGGATGGGCAAAATAGGTAAAGGGGGTCAAAAGGTACAAACTTCTAGTTATAAAATAACTAAGTCCTGGGGATTTTATGTAAGTATAGTGACTATAGTTAACAATACTGTATTGCATATTTGTAAGTTGCTAAGAGAATAGATCTTGAAACTGGTATAACACTGTATGTTAACTACACTGCAATTAAAATAAAAAAAATAAAAGTGCTCCTCACAAGAAAAAAATTTGTAACTATGTGTGGTGATGGGTGTTAACTAGATTTACTGTGGTGATCATTTCACAATAGATACAGATATCAAATCATTATGTTGTACACCTGAAATGAGTCTAATATTATATGTTAATTATATCTCAATTTTAAATATCACATACCAGTTACTCGAAGTTTATCTGTACCAACCACGACTTCCTTTTCATCGACAGTAAACAGTGCCTTGCCATCCTTGGAGTTGATCTGAAACTGTTGACTCTGGACCTCTACCATTTTGGGACCTGAAAAATTCATTAAAACATTTTATTATGAAGTGTTTACTATATGTAGTGTCAAAATCTCTATTTTTACATGTCATGTCACCCATGTCAAATTACTAAATACATAAAATCTGTTACCAATAGTTCTTTTAAATTCTATGATTAAACTTTTTATGTTCTAAGCCTAAATCTATATTATTAAAATTATGTCAAATATGTGCTAATCTACAATGCATATTGTGTAGAGATGCTGAATCACTATGTTGTACACCTGAAATGAATGCACCGTTGTGTGTCAACTATACTCAAACAAAAAAATTTAAAAAGCAAAACCAAAAAAAAGTTAATCTAGATCAAATATATGAACAGATAAGTCATCTAAAAGTTAATTTTTTCAAGTTTACAACTTGCCCAAAATAACATATTTCTTCTACTCAGATTATTTAAATTTGTCATCTTTTGAGTACTACCCCACTAAGGATTTTGTATTCTGAAAACGTGAGATTTGTGAAAGACCATTTTATGAATGGCTCACTTTAATGGCCAAAGTCAACCCGGAAAATGAATCATACTCAGATTCCCTCCTCTGCCCTTATCCTCGGGAGAGGTCCCCACCTCTTACCCCTTGGAGAAAACAGACATCAGCGCAGAACATCTTCAAACTTCTGTCCTTCCTTCTCCTATGGCATTTTTGTCCCCGTCATGCCTTCCTTCTTCATATTTCAGTGACAGGCATCACTTTCTCCTCCAAGTTTCGTCTCATCAGATGAGCTTTGGACTCAGTGACTACCAACTCATTATTTACTCAGCAAAGATTTAGTGGGTGCTCCCACGTGCTGGGCACTGGGGATACCGTGCCCTCAAGAGCATACCCGACCTTGTTCAATTTCCCTTGCCTGCTCTCAGGCGTTCACCATTTTATGTTTCCTAGTTAATCTTTGTGTTTCCAATCTTTCTAACCCTGGCAGCATAACAGGTTAATCTCTCTGGAACACAGCTCTCAGCATTTGTGCAAGGAACTACACGTATTCCCTAATTCTTTTGTATGTTAGCTTTATAGTCTTACCTAGGGGGGTAAGTTTATTGACAAAATGGCTATCTTAGAGTCTTTGCGTGTGTGTCCCTGTATGATTCCCAGTACTCATTAAAGTTGATGGATACCTAACCAGAAATTAAATAGGAGCTCTTCAATGAATACATTAACCAGTTTTGGATATGATCACCAACATAGTCTTACATTATTTCATTAACTGGTATTGTAAAAGCCTTCAGTGATTCTTCATTTAAATATGTCTGTATGTGTGTTTGAGGCAGTTATAAAGTGGAACTCATTTTTTCCTCTATGTCTTAATCTTCTTTCCCTTAAGGAAGCCAGACTTTATTTTTTGGATAGTTGCCTGTATTTCTGCTCTTCTGCACTTTTACCCAGACTCAGTCACTCAGGGACTTAGCATCACCATTCACCTCTTCTGGGTCACTGCTATATCTTACGTAGTCATTATATAAATACTGCTTTGCATTATTTATATTTATATTACATGACGAATATGAAGTTATGGGCATTTAAAATTGACAAGGAGAAAAAAAACCCTGGAATAATTTATCCAGTAAGACTTCACTGTTGAGCTTATTGGAGATTCATATAACAGTTCTAGGAGGCATTATTCAGTAAAAGGGGTTCAACTACATGACTGATACCTTTTCTGTAACCACTGGTTCATATACGGTGATGAACTAGTCAACGAGCTTAGGAGCATAATTTTCATGAGTAGCAATATAAGTAGTCATATAAACCCTTACTCAAGTCAAAGAAAATGCAAAAATGCAACTCTTGATCTCAGAGTCATGAGTTCAAGCCCCATGTAGGGTGTAGAGATTATTAAAAAAATAAATAAACTTAAAAGACAATGTAAAAAAGTGAGTCTGTACCATTCAGCACAAATTTATGGCATTTTTAATTTTTTTTATGTTTAAGGTTCTGTGCTAAGAATTGAGGATAGATAAACAATTGTGGGATGTAGCTCACAACTTATAGGAGTTCCTAGTCCACTGAAGAAAAAGGGTATGAACCGAGTTCCAGGACAATTTAGGAATGGCTGTGATACAAGGAAGGCAATGTTCAATGAGAAACCCTGACAGGAAATCCCTGATCTATTCTTGGGGGTCAGGAATGGCACCCTGGGAAATGATGTCTGAGCTGACCTTGTAGAAAGAGTTTCTGTTTCCCTGATGAAGGGAGAATGAGGTACGCCTGGTAGAGGGAAATACTTGAGCAAAGGCACAGAGGTGAATAAAATTCCATCTTCGTTTTATTAAAAACAAAGACGCATTGAATGTTAAATTTAAACATGTTTTCTTTTTTTTTTTTAAAGATTTTATTCATTTATTTGACAGAGAGAGAGAGAACAAGTAGGCAGAGAGGCAGGCAGAGGGAGAGGGAGAAGCAGGCTTCCCGCTGAGCAGGGAGCCTGATGTGGGGCTCGATCCCAGGATCCCGGGATCATGACTTGAGCCGAAGGCAGCAACTTAACCAACTGAGCCACCCAGGCGCTCCTAAACATGTTTTCACTTCAGAAAACACTATTCTCCAAGTGATGACAAGCCCATAATCACAGGGATAATCATCTCTTAAAATAACCGAGTTTCTAATCAATCTTTTAAATTTTATTAATATTCTACTAGTTTTTATTGACCTAGCTGAACAGGGATTAGAGCTAAGCAAATAATCCTCTTTTGCAGTGGAGTTCTTTAAGAAATAAAATTCAAATTCTACCTTGGTGATAAAAGTAACTATCTGGTTAAGTAAAATTTTTAATGAAAGGTTTTGGTACAAAGAAGGAAATGAAAAATGAAGGAAATAAATAAAGGAAGTTTTCATGACCTCACCAATTACGTTTGTGAAATCGGCTTAAGGGTTTTTGCGAGTGAAAATACAACCAAGTTTTCCTGACATACAGAATCCTTGATAGCTTTAATTGGATATGTGACTTCCTCCTCATCCTTTCTACCTCAGACTCATCCCCACCCTCTTCCCATGCATACCCGGAAAGGAGCCAGTCTCTGCATTTCAGGTTTCTCCTTCATTTCTTTTGCCCACAAATAAGTAAACACACGTATGTTTTCTTATATCCCTTTCTTTCTTCCATGAAGGGTGGCATACAATAGATACTCTTCTGTACTTTACTTCTATTGCTTACAAATACATCCGGGAAGTCACTCCATATAAATTCTTAGATATCTTCCTCATCCTTTTTTTACAGATGCAGGGTTCTCTGTCACGTGGATGTACTGTGGTTATCCAGCCATTCACCCAGACATATGGATATGTAAGTGGTTTCCAATGCTTTGCAATTAGAAATATTGCCGGCAAGAATAACTTTATGCATGTATTTTGTTTGGTTGAGGTGGTATCTTCAGGGTAGATCCCTAGAAGTGGGATTACTCGGTCAACAGGAGTGTGTATACGTACTTTCGTGAGATTTTGCCATGTCTCTGTCTGAGGGCAGCAGTTTTGGCTTTCCACTTCTCTGTGAGCATGCTGGTCAGATTCTTGGCAAGTTCTTGCTGTTCCTCAGGGAAGAGTGGTACATGTCAACCCATTCACCGTCGGCATCCTCCTCTCCCTAAGACTGGTACTTTCCCACCCATCTTTGTCATTCTCTTCCTCTTTTTCAATTCTAGAATGTCTGCTACCGAGATGCAATCTAGCATTGAATTCTCCATATTGTTGAACTCTTGCTTCTTCTTCTTCTTCTTCTTTTTTTTAAGATTTATTTATTTTAGAGAGAGAGAGAGCATATGAGTGGCAGAGGGAGAGGGAGAAGGAGAAAAATCTCAAGCAGACTCCTTGCTGAGTGCAGAGCCTGATGCGGGACTGGATCTCACGACTCTGAGACCATGACCTGAGCCAAAATCAAGAGTTGGATGCTCAACCAACTGAGCCAACCCAGGCATCCCTTTGCACTCTTGCTTCTATCAAGGCCTCTGTAGGCTCACCCCAGAATTTCTTCTGCAACATCAAATGATATGGTGATCAGAAGAGCTGAATCAAAGTTCTAGAAGATATCATCAGTCTTCTCTTTGTGTGTTCTACACTGGGCCAGATCTTGGAGGGGTCTTGGCCAGAGGACATTGAGCTGCTATCTGTGATAGCATTCCTTATTACTGTCATGACTACCCTGAATTTTTTGTCAATTACAAATGGTTGGTCTCAGTTTTGAGCAATGATGATGATGCTGTGCTTGTGCAGCAAACAGAAGACTCTCGGTTATTTCTCTTTGAAGGGGCTGCAGAAACCTCTGCACCAAAGGATCAAAGTTAAAGAGAAAAAGCCCATAAATTCCCATCAATCTGGAGATAAGGTCCCTAAGCATCACCCTCATTTCAAACCTCTTCTCAGAGCATGCTGTGGGCTTTAGTAATTTATTTGCTGAACCTCAGGAAATCATTAATCAAGTGAACGGCTGAAAAGTCAAATGCCTCAGTTATTGTTCTGCTTTTGGCTCTTCAGTACACTCTTACAGTCACAGCCTGTTGCAACCCTGTGTTCGGAGCTTCTCTTTCCTGCAGCCCACTGCACTACACAGTCTTTCTTCTTCAGATTCTGAGTCACTGCCCCCTTTCTTCTATTTCTCTAGGAAGGATTTCAAAGCAGTAACATCTTGGTGACTTCAGAGAAACATGCAGCTGGGATAACGCTGGTATTTCTGGCCTCATTTCTAATGTTTCTTCTGTCGAGTTCAATCATTACATCCAAAGACAGCTTGACTGCAGATGCACCACTGTTCCGTAATAGAGCGTGCATGAAATTCTGCAATACTATACTCACTTTCATTTTATTTATATTCTTTGTATTAGTCATGTTCTGAGTATATACATCTTATATTCTTTATATTTTACATTTCTATTCTTTATATTAGTCACGTTCTGAGTATTTAAAATCTTTTGCAGAAGGTTATCATGGCAATGCAGAAGTTCCAAGAGCCCTAACAAACTTTATGGATTGATGAGATTCTTATCTCTCCGCTTTGCTATTCGAAGACCTGGATCTAAGACGGTGCGATTGTAGCAGAGGGTATCTTTCAGCATCCCGAAAAATGACTTCAATGTCTGGGTGGCAGTGACCAAATGGTGCCATAAACATTACCAGCTTCCCCACTGGGTTTATTCGGTTGTAATTTGAAAAGCTCCACTTGGATTGGTAGTGACTATAATGTTATAGAAATCTCTCAAGGTGGAGGCCAGGGGTCCTGCTTGATCAAATTCTGCACCTACTGCCAGTTGCTGGAAAACTGGTGCTTCCACAGGATACACTGGCTACAGCCAGGCTATGATCTCAGAAAACCCAGCTCCAAACCCAGCCAGCCCATCTGAGTGCAGCTTGCAAACTTTGGGGGTGTCTTATTTTTAAGTCAACCAGAATTCATTTCTGTTATTTGAAATCAAAAGAAAATTAACTACAGTAACCAGAGCTGCACTTATGATTAGGAAGATTCCATTACTGTTGCTATGAGTTGATATCTTTCAGTTCAAGGATTTGAAATGAAATTTCAAATTGAAATTGAAATGAAATTATTGCTTGCTTGTCAATGTTTGATTTCTTTTGGGATTTAAGACTTTTGGTTTTGACTGTACTGGTTGCCATTTTTTTCAGGGGTTTAGTAATAAATATTCATTTAATTAAGTGGGATTAATTTGGCTAGTTCACATAAATTACATTTTAATATCCAGGTTGGCTAAATTTAGCATCTTCCAGGAAATAGGAGGTTGGAATGACTGTGACTGTGGGAAGTCATTTACTTGAAAATAACCTTGGTGAGCTGAGTCATATTTCCTGGTTCAGGGTCCTTAATATAACAGAGGTTTTCCAACCAAAGTTTATTAAAAAATCACTAACTTTAACACTATATCAAGCATGAAACACCAAGGTTAAAACTCAAGATTTAAGACTAACAGTTTAAACCAAAGTAATTCTAGTAGGAAAGTTTTTTGTTTTTTTGTTTTTCTGTTTTGTTTTTTAAGTACATTTGTTGGTGACAAAAATGCTAACCATATTTGCAGGAACTAGGGTGGTTACTGGTGTGCCATAATTTAAGGAAATTTGACTGGAGAGAGGGAGTGCTATATTCTGGGCTGAGGGAAATAAGGCCTGGGGTTTGCTTTTCCTGCTAACTACTAATTCCTGCTAACTGCTAATTTCTACTACCTCCTGGTTTGGCTTTTTCTGCTATATAGCTGTGTGTTCTTAAGCAAATGAGCTTTCCAGTGCTTCAGTTTTTTTCACTCATGCAATTGGAGACAGATTTATATTATGTCTAACTCTCTTGTACGATATATGAAAATCCATATTCAACAAAATATTAAATGAGGACATATTTGTATTAAATCATTTTTATAAGAATATAAAGAATATAAAGGGACTATTTTACTTTTGGAGCTCCTAAGAGAGACGTGCACATTATTTACATGTTATTACTTACTTGACAGCATCTAGAAAGTAGCACATAGGCATCCAATAAATGTTGAGCAAATGACAAAAGATGAGCAAAGATCCCTCAAACACTTAAAAGCTACAATCAAAGAATTTTATGAAAAAATGCTAAAAGATAAATCATAATACTACATAATTCATCAAGAAAATATGATTTGATTTAGACAAGTTCCAAGAACATGTATGCTGGATAAACTCAGATTTGTCTTCTAGGCCCACTGAGACTATCACTGGACTTAGTGATCAAACTTCTAAGCAAAAGAGAAATATGATCCATTATTTGGAATAAGTTATAAAGATTAAAGAAGAACATAAAATGTAGAACTCCTGTATTAGCATGATAAAAAGGAATCATCAGGCTATAATTATGTGGCTGCAGTTTCCCATGTAACATTATTCTGTTTTGTAAAAAGTCATTAAAAAAGAGACACTGAAAGTTACCAGTCTGTATTAGGACCACCTAATTTCTTAGATTTGGCACATCTATAGATTGCTAATAGTATAGAGAATGTGTACATATTCCTTTCACTGGGTGGTTTGCTCTTTTGTCATTTCTTCCATCTCTCTCTCTAACCCTTTTTATCACTGTGTGAGATTCCATGTGATCTCACTCCTGGGTGAGCCTACTCTCTAGTTTTAGCTGGTTGGATGGGTGTACATTGCTGACCCAAGGGCAGTTGGTTAAACACATGGTCCTCTATTTCTTAGAATCAAAATAACTTTACTTAAAATACTTCAGACTGTCTCCCCTGTGATGCCAGTTATTCTCTGTGGTCAACACAGCATGATATTTAGAAAATTCATGCTTTAAAGATTTTATTTATTTATTTGACAGAAAGAGAGAGACAGCGAGAGAGGGAACACAAGCAGGGGCAGTGGGAAAGGGAGAAGCAGGCTTCCCACTGAGCAGGGAGCCCAATGTGGGGCTCGATCCCAGGACCCTGGAACCATGACCTGAGCTGAAGGCAGTCACTTAACCAACTGAGCCACCCAGGCGCCCTGAAAATTCATGCTTTAATTGTTCATAAGTAACTTTGAATTCTTTAGAAGAGAAAAATGTATCCATTCAGCACAGCTCTCCATGGACCACTCACATACCAAGCACGGTGAAGTTCGACTCACCCACTTTTAATCTGCCTGTGACCTCTCCTTCAGAGTTGCGTGCATTGACAGTCACATTCTGAGTTGACTGCAGAAGCAGAGATGAGTCCTAGAAAAGCATTTATAAAATTTGACCAAAAAAAGCACATTATTTAAAATGACTATCTTTATATTCATACATAAATTTAGGATTTACAGGAGATAATTTCTCCATAGTCACAGATTCTGTGACCCTATACATATTTTCAAATCGTGGACTATATTATGTTAAAAGAGTAAATAAATGTACTTTTTCCCCAAAGTTTAAAACAACACATATTTATTATATCATAGTTTTTATGGGTTAGGAGTCCAGGCAGAATCTACCAGTGGTTCCCTGTTCAGCATCTCAAGGGGACTGCAGGGCTGAGGATTCATTCCAGGCACAGGGTCTTCTTTTAAGCTCATGTGGTTGGTGGCAAAATTCATTTCCTTGCTGCTGTAGATGTCCTAACTTTTGTTTTCATAAATTATAATACTCTTACGGGTTTCTGCTGCTTGTGTGCACTGGCCACAATGTACCAAATTAGTTCTCAAGGGTGAAGATCTAAAATCATCAAGTTTTAATCAGTGTTTTTTCTATTCCAAGGAATTAAAATTTCAAAAAGAATGCAACAGTTTGGCTGTTGGATTCAGGTGGGTTTATGGTCCATTCAGAGGGAACCAAGAATCTTCTGAAGCTACAGGGAATGATGTGATTTTTCAGAAGGAAAGAAGTTTCAGGAGTGCCTTGGAACTCCAAAATTCTCCAAAATTCTCCAAATTGCTTTGTGGAAGCAGATGGCAGTATCTCACATTTTATCCAATGATGTGACCTTAATCCTTGTTTTAGCACTGTTCAAAAATAACTAGCATGACAACAAGAGTTAACAGTTTACCAATTTCTTCCCTCTAGTCTTGGTGTGCAGGGTGGTGAAGGGGGCACTCCGTGCAATCTCTGGGCTCTCTCAGTGGCGGCAGCCCCCTCCTCCATGGTACTCTGCTCTGTGAACTTCAGGTTGGCTGCTTTTCCTTGGACTCCCAACCATATCTTCTCAACTTGGGAAGAACGCCTGCCTCTGCACTGGTCCCCTCCCTCACTGTGGCCTTAGAAACTCTCCAGGCAGTAAACTGGAGCACTCCTAGGGCTCATCTCTTTTGTTCCCTTTCTCAGAGATAACTGTCCTGACTGCCACTGTCCAATATTTGAAAATCATCCTACTCCATTTTGGCACTATGACAAAATACCAGAGACTGGGTAGCTTATAAACAACAAAGATTTCTTTCTCACAGTTCTGGAGACTGGGAAGTCCAAGATCATGGTGCTGGCAGATTTGGTGCCCCACGAGACTCACTTTCTGGTTCACAGAAGGTGCCTTCCAGCTCACATGGCAGAACGGAGAGATCTCTCAGGCTGCTCTGATAAGGGCACTAATCCCATCACGAGGGCTCCGTCCTCATGACCTCATCTCTCCAAAGCCCCACCTCCTAGTACCATCACCTTAGGGGTTAGGTTTCAACACGTGACTTCCAGACCATAACAAAAACCATTGTTTCATATACTTTCTCAAGTTTTTTTAGTTGCTTAATAAAAGCGGGTAAATCTGTTCCCTATTATTTCTGTCTTGTTTTACCTGTTTTGATTTTATAATTTCTTATTCTTTTAATAAAAGCCACTCAAAAATAGCTTTATCTCTGTGAGATTAAGTGTGCTTTTCCAGTCATTTTCAGAATGATTATTTTTACTTAGTTGGAAGTTAATTCTCTTTTTTATAGAGTTTATTTGGTATCCTTTATTTAGATGGAGTTTTCCTTATGTGGTTGCAAATTTCAGTCTCAAGCTCCCTGTGTGGATGTATTTTAATTTCTGGACTCAACCAGCCTGTCTAAAGGCTTTACCGTTGTTTTCATTCAGACTGCCATGTTTCTCAGTCTTGTAATGGTGGCTCAGGGCTTGTGTCCTCAGTGACATTCGGGTCTTGGTCTGGCATTTTTATGGGCTCCATCCCACAGATTTACAGTTTTATTCAAGCCTGGGCAGTAGGTGCAACCCTTTTTTGCCTTTCACTGCTGTCTCATGCAGTAGGTCTGGCTGGAGTCCCAAGCAGTCTCATCAGGTGCCATTTTGGTCTCTATTCCTCTGTGGACATTGATGGTAAGCTGCCCCTGCTGCTTTCCAGGATTGTGAACCTCAAAGACAATCATTTCAAGTAAAGCTTTACCACTGTGTGTTTGGGCTTCATTTCATTTTTGACTATGTCTATATATTTCTAAATACAACCTTTTTGTTTTATCAAATATAATTGCTACATGTTTAGGTCAATGGGCAGGGTGGATGGTTTTAAATCATGAGCTCCAGGCAAGATCTTGACAGGACTTGTGAAGAGTAATCACATGTTAGAAGCCAGAGTACCATGCTGAATTATATTTATAATAAATTCTCTCACCTCAGCAATATAGATAAATGAATATATGTCAAATTTTGCAAATTCATTTCTGTAGTTTTATGGAAAATTACTTCCTGGACTCATTTTTGAAAAGCAAATGTAACTAATATATCAGTGTATACAGAAAATATAAAACATAATTTTGTTCAGTTAATCCTATTATTGGAAAGCCATATTAGTTACCAGATACTTTCTATTTCTGTGATCACATAATATTATTCCAAATGTTTCTGTAATTTTATGTATCAATTAACATATTTCATCAATCCGTCATTGTAAGACTTTAAAAATGATTATCTAAAATAATTTACACAATTTTGCTGTTTTTTTTAAAGTATACCAGAGATGAAAAACATCTGATAAGTATAACTAAAAGTATTATTAAATCCAGAATAGTAAATTTGTTCTGAACCAATCACCTGGTTTCAGTCACCAGGTTATTCTACCAGTCTTATCTCTTCAAAAATATGATAGGGGATCAGCCAACATAACTCTGGGGGGAAAGATGGCTAAGTTCTAATATTTAAATTCTTTGCTCACATCTGACCTCCCCTTTTACAAAAGCTTAGGTTCATTCCCCATGTTCCCATATGACAGGGGTATTTAATACATTTAAATGCCATCAGGATTAATGTAAGCGTATTATCTGAAGAAGCTCATAGAATCGGGCTTATGCATGTATCAGCCTGTCACATTCCAGGTCATTTGCCTGCTCCTACTCTCAACTGAGACATTCTCAGAAGTAATACAGTAGTGTCTAAGAGCTACTTATGTGCTTTGCACTTTCTAGAATCTCTCCTCCGCAGTCCATATTTGGTAGTAGAGCTTGGTGATTGTTCTGATGTCCGTGTAAGGGTGTGGTTTATCTCGAAGACCACATGTGTTCTCAGTGGTTAGACTTTTGTATTCTTCCCAATTGCCCTAGAGTAGCTGGAAGAGCCTCTACATGTAGGAGATACTGACATATCCTTTCATATGTAGAAATATGACAGGAAAATGAAGAGTGCACTCTTCATACAATTGGTAAGTTGTTGTTGGATGAAGTTTAACATTTTGTTGGGATAATGCCACCTAATCAATAATTTGCCAAATGTTTATCTTTACTACAAAGTCCATAGCATCACTGAAAACAAAATACAACATATTACAAAAATGGACTATATTTTATGCTTGGCTCTACTTGTTATAAATTCTGTGGAGGTAAATGAAGATAATATTGAAATAGATTTGTTTATAAAGTCACACAATTATTTAATGGGAATGTTTAATCTACTTATGGAGAATACTACAGGACCATAATCTCTAATTAGCATAATTAGTACAGAACATACTACTATGAAACTAATTTCTTTCTAAGCTTCTCAGATAATTTTAAATGCTTTGAAAAAGTATTCAAATTACCTGCACTAAAAAAGTTTAGATTATTTTTGATAAAGGTTTTAATTACCAAACCTTTTTTATTATGGTCTAAATTACTGAGGCCACCAAATTCAGATCTAAAGCACATGAAAATGGAATCCTTTTAGAATGTAATAGCAGAAATATGTTCTACAACCTTCTAGCCAAGCTTTTTACAGAGTGTAACATCAATGTGTGTACATGTATACATTTAAGAACCTCTTCTGAAATATGTTAAATTTCTGTGCTTAATGATTATTTACTTTTCATAAAACACAAAATATTTAAATGTTTCATCATTTTCTTACCACCCTGGAGTGTATTTCCTTAGCATACAACGGGAATAAAAATTCTGATTCTCCTTCTAGGCGAAGACCATCTTTTGTAACACGCAAGTGACCCATTCCTGTCTGGTAAAAAGATGAGACAATAGAGATTTTGTTATAGCTTTCTTTTTCCTTTCTTTTAGGATCAACTAAGATTACAGATGCATTTTCATAAGTTTTCTATTGGCACTTTTCTGTATTTCTCTTAAATATTCTATTTCAAACTTTAGTTATTTTTACTCAATTGTCAGTATTTCATTAACTCTTGTGTAATACAAAGGACTATTTAGGAACTACATATAAGATTTAAAGAGTCAATTTATAATAAACACCCAAGAAACCACCACGATGTAAGAAAAAGGTTCTTACCATGACTATTTAAAAACATTTTTAAAAATTAAGATGCAATAAAACAGACTGTTTTGAGGTGTCCAGTTCTATGAGTTTTAACAATGGTCCACAAGGTACAGAACAGTTCCATCTCTCCAACCCGCACCGTACCTTAAAGGCTTCAAGTGTATCCGGCAAGTTTACAATATAGCAACTGTTTATTGGCCAGTTCTTAAGTGAAAAGCAATATAGGAGGATGTAGAACTCTATTCAAGGTGTCTGTTCTCAAAGAATTTTCAGTCATGAAAAATGACTGGATGGAAGGATAGAAGACTTAATTCTGGAGATTACTAGTGACCAACATGCTGTTAAATCTTGTAGACATTTTAAAGCTTCATTTCCTTTGCTTTCTCAGCAGCATTCAGCACCGGACCTCTTTTTTTTTGGAACACTATCCTAACTCAGTTTCCGGGATACCACGCTCTCCTAGCTTTTCTCCTTGGCCTCCATACACATTCATCGTCATCTACCCAGCCTTTGACTGCTGGCCTCAAGCTCAGTCAGGCCCTCTCCTGTGATCCCTCCCTGGCCCTGCCCTCGGCTTCCATTACCATCTCAGTGTGGAAATTCTCACCTGTTTTTATTTGCAGTTTACATTCTCTCTTCTGAGCTCCAGACCCATATATATATATATATATATGTGATTGTCTATCTTTCCTTCCTTTTTGAATGTCCTGGGAGCACCTAAATACAACAAATTGAATTCTGATTTTTCCTCTCTTCCCCCAGGATAGAGGTAGATTTAAGAAAGGGAGAGCAGAATGGTCAGGAAAATGAAACAAAAACATTAAGGACAACTTTTTCCAGTGACAGGTGATTTCCAGGCCAGAGATATGTTACTCTGAACTGATGTCATAGACTTCTCTTTTGAAGAACTCCCTGGTTGATAAGGCCCACTGACAAGAACCAGATTTAATCTGAATTACTATGCCCGGTTATCTGTCTGTGAACCACCATTATGGTCCTCTTCCCAAACTCGGGTGTGGGAGCAGTGGAGTTTGCCCTGTGCTTAATGGAAGTCCCTCAGTGCTGCTGGCTTCAGTCAACCTCCACCACAGGCAGGGAAGCTCTCCTGAGTCTCTCTGACACGTGATTCAGTGTGTCGCTTGGTTTAAAGAAAGGGCTCAAAATCTAAAAGGTTGACAGCTACTGTTGTACAGTTTCTCATCTAACCATGCAACTGAAAGGCACAGTTTATGAAATTAAGCCAACATTAGCAATATTATGAACTCTATTATGTGTGGATAATAAACCAATTTTTAGCAAACAATTCCAACAAGAATTTTTTGTCCTAGAGTTAACCAAAGTGAAGTTTCAAGATTATATATTCGAATCTGAAAATCTGCTGCTAAATTTCTGGGTTCAGTGAAACACATGCCAGGAGTTTTTCTGGACTCTATTTTGCTATATTTGGGAAAAAAAACACCAATAAAAAAGTAATGCTAATTCCAGCCTCTGAAATACTAATCTACATAATTAGATTGCAAAAGCTTATTGTTCCTTGTCATTTGTCATTTCCTCCTCTGGCTATTTGTCTCCTTGAAAAATAAGGAAATTGACATGAGGTGACCCAAGCTTCCTTTCACCTGTAATAGTCTACAGTTTCAATAAAATGAATTACAAATCTCGACAAACAACCAATCACTCCTCAATGCCTTAAAACAAAAGAATACACCTATTTGTCTACTTTTTTTTTTTTTTTAGTCAGGTATGTTGAGGTATAATTCACAAATAATAAAATTTACCTTTTTTAGTGAACATTTTTGCAAGTTTTCACAAAGTACAAAACACAGTGAAGATATAGAAAAGTTCTAGAGACCATAAAACATGCCTCCCTGCAGTCACTCCCCACCCCCACACTCCCATTCCTTGGCAAACACTGCTTTCTGTACCAATAGTTTTGCCTCTTGACGAATGTCATATAAATGGAATCATACAGTACGTAGCCTTTTCAGACTGCCTTCTTTCACTAGAATAATGCATTTGACATTCATCCATGCTCTTGTGCATATCAGCAGTTTGTTTCTTTTTAGAGATGAGTAGTATTCCCCTGGATGAATATATCACAATTTGTTTATCCATCTATCAGTTGAAGGACTTTTAGGTTGTTTTGATGATTATAGAAAAAGGCTTCTGTGTGAACATAATTATCATTTCTGTTGAAAAAAAGCCTAGTAATGGGATTGCTGGGTTGTATGGTAGGTTTATGGTTAACCTTATAAGAAATAAACTGCCAAACTGTTTTCCAAGGTGGTTGTACCATTTTGCATTCCCATAAGCAATATATGAGTGTTCTGGTTGCACTGTATTCTTGTTAACACTTAGTATTGTCAGTATTTTTTCCCATTCTAATAGGTATATGATGGTATCATATTGTGGTTTTAATTTGTATTTTCCTAATGACTAATGATGACAAACGTTTTTCAATGTGCTTTTTGCTATCCACATCTCTTCTTTGGTAAAATACCTGTTTAATTTTTTTCTACTCACTGTTTCTTTCATTATTATTGATGGTTTAGGGTTCTTTATATATTCCGGATACAAATCTTGTAATTTGCAAATATTTTCACCCAGCATGTGTTTTTTTTTTAAATTTCTTTAACTGTGTCTTTTGAAGAGCAAAAGTTTTTAATTTTCAAGAGTTTTTCAATTTTCTCTCTTGTAGTTATGCTTTTGATATTTTATATGACAGCTTTACCTAAACCAAGGACATATTTTCTCCTATGTTTTCTCCTAGAATTTTTATAGTTTTAGAATATACACTTAGGTCTATGACCAATTTTTAGTTAACTTTTATGTATGGTGTGAGTTATGGATAAAGATTATTTTGCATATGGTATCCAATTATTTCAGCACAATATGGTGAAAATTTTATCCACTTTCCACTGAATTAGTTTTGTGCTTTTATAAAAAATTAATTAACCATGTGTGGTTGTATTTCTGGATTCTCTCTTCTGTTCTATGGACCCATGTGTCTATATTTACTACACTGTATTGATTACTCTAACTTTACAGTAAAGGCTTGAAATCACATAGTATGAGTTTACTAATTTTATCTTCTTCAAAACTGTTTTCTTTTTCTTTTTTTTAAAGATTTTATTTATTTATTTGACAGAGAGAGACACAGTGAGAGAGGGAACACAAGCAGGGGGAGTGGAAGAGGGAGAAGCAGGCTTCCCACCGAGCAGGGAGCCTGATGTGGGACTCGATCCCAGGACCCTGGGATCATGACCTGAGCCAAAGGCAGACGCTTAACAACTGAGCCATCCAGGCGCCTGTCAAAACTGTTTTAAAAAGATTTTTATTATGATAAAATATACTTAACAAAATTTGCCATTTTAGCCATTTTTAATTGTATAGTTCAGTGGTATTAAGTACATTCATATTGTTGTGCAATCTCCACGGTCCATCTCCATAACTTTTTCATCTTTTCCAACTGAAACTCTGTACCCATTAAACAACAATTCCCCATCTCCCACTCCCCCCAGCCCCTGGTACCCACTGTTCTACTTCCTGATTCTATGAATCTGATTATTCTAAGTACCTCATTTGAGTGGAAGCACATACATTTGTCTTTTTTTTTTTTTAACTGTATTCTTGTTTCTTGGCTTTAAATATAAGTTTTAGAATCAGCTTGTCTATTCTACAAAAATTTCTTCTGGGATTTTGATTAGCAACGTATTGAATATAAGTATCAGTCTGGGGAAGAACTGACATCTTAACAATATCTAATCTTCCAATGCCTAAACACTACTTCCCCATTTATTTAATTTTAAAGATTTCTTTCATCTTTATTTTGTAGTTCTCAGCATACAAATCTTATCCATATTTTGCTAGGTTTTTACATAAATACTTCATGTCTTTTGGTACCATTACAAATGATATTATTTTTATTTCATATCAGCTTCCATTTAGTCAGTATTGTTCTGGTTTATGCTTTTTCCTTCTTTTATTTTCAAAATCCCTCAATTTTTTTCCTTTATGTCTCTTGTAAGCAGATTACAGATGATCTTTTTAAAAACACAACTTGAAAATGTCTATTAACAGTAGAGTTTAATGTTCACAGTCAGTAAAATTACTGAAATATTTTGATGGACTTCTACTATCTTATTTTTCTCTAAGAAAATTTACACTGGTTATTGAGCATACTCTCCAATGACCTGACAATCATTTTGTCAGTAAAATGGCCTCTTGAGCTCTGACACCCATAGCAAAGCCCTATAAAAATATTGTTGTTTTAAGAATAAAAAAATGTAAGATTCCATTAAGGCCAAGTGTTCTTGTTAAATAAAATGCCCCAGCTGGGTAAAGAGGGCATCTATGAAGGGGTGTGACCCAGTATTGGGTGTCAGGTCCCAGAAGGGTGAATAGTACCCCTCAGCACTGAAACCACCAGGAAGGGTGTCAAGCTCAAGTGGAATGGGGAGACATCTGTGTAGGAGAGAGGGTGGTGGCAGAGGTATGAGAGTGGAAACATGAAGGAGATTGATTGAATAAGTAGAGGAAAGAGTAATGGGAGCCACATTCCTCATGTCAAGGAAGGGAGTACAAATATATATATATTTATATACATATATATATATAGAGAGAGAGAGAGAGAGAAAATCAGGTTAAATCCTGTCATGTTGGATTGAATTTAAAATTTGTATGAACCCATGATGTTCCATGTGTACGTGGGTAGATAGAGAAATAAATGTTCATACAAAGGTGTGTGTGTGTGTGTGTGTGTGTGTTAGTTACATGTCCTCTGACTGGGTCTGGGAGTAGCAGCACATCAACAGCAATGAGCATGTCTAACACTTGACTCTTAGCTTCTAAATACTGTTCCCCACTAAAAGGAAAGATAGCTCCTTGGAGAGATAGCTAATTTCAGGGCCAGAGTAAGGAAAGAGCATGATGAGCCCAGAAGATCTTGTGCCAGAAGATAAGAAAGGGCTCAAAGAATAATGAGGATAGGTTAAAAGACAGAAAAGCCAGCTAAAAAGGCCTCCCAGAAGCCAAATCCCTTGACCAAATCCTTGCAAGCAGGCATTCACCACATTTATTCTCACCTCTTGATTTACTATCTGATGCACAGAAGTGCTTATTACATGGTTGTTGAACAGTTAAGTGATCTGTTTCCAGAAAAAAATCAGAAGTTCAGCCAATAAAACTCAGCATCATTTAGATCCTACATTACACCACACTGTCAGCTTAGTATTTATATGACATCTCAACTCTGGCTTTACTTCCTTTGGTGTATCCTCTGCTGTCAATTCTAATGTGACTGTACCATCATGCATTCATTCTTTTGGCAAAAATCAACCAAGTGCCAGATTTTGACTCTGTTCTGCTCCCGCCACTCACTCCAAGTGGGCTCAACACTTCTGAGCAATAGCAAGGGGCAGGAGAGCAGTCCCAGCAGGATGATGCCTTGATTAAATCCTTAGGTAGTTTACACAGAACACCAGGAGGATGAGCTCTGTAGTTCACAGTGCCTTCCACATAATGGTAGTAGGTAGAATAAGCAGGACGATGTCATGACTCAAATTCATCCCCTCAGAAATGAGGGAGGAAGAATTTCCAAACCACTTCCAAATCACTCTTTTCATCTTCCCAAAGCTGGAGTTAACAGGTCAAATGTTGCTCTGACCCTTAATCATCATTTTCTTAGTTGCAGGCTTAGCATTTACAGCTAGAACAATCAAAGTAAAACATGATTTAATCAGCTTTCTCTGGAACTTAAATTCATTTGGTCAATTTCCTATTGTTTTTGGCTTTCTTCATTCTGGAGGTCTGCAAGCTTCTCTTTCTTCCTTTTCATTTCTTAAAGATTAATTAACCTATATATCCTTTTGAATTTACCACATTAATTTTGTTTCAAGCAACTAACTTTGATAATTTTCCCTTCTTGTATGAAATAAATTACCCTCTGTCTTCCTTCTCTGGTCAGCACTGCCCCCACTCAACAGCTTCTAAAGGCAAGCTGGGTGTAATAAGGAAAAACTCCGTTTTTTCTTCCTGTGTAGGGAAAAACTCAGCTCTCCCTATAATGTCTTTCCTTCCTGTGAGGCTCCTGTACTTCACACAGAACACTTCACTTCCAAGATTTCTGGTCACCAGATGTGTGGAGGTTTTCCCCACACCCAGCAATCCTTAGACACCAGGAGGGTGTCGAAGAATTCAACTCAATTCTCACACTATCTACCCAGAGATACCATCAAATATCACAGACTAAAGGCTCAGTCCCGCAAGACTGTCCTGCCCCCATTGCCTTCAGATGCCAGTCACAAGCCCACGTTGTCATCTCTGCTTCTGATTAACCAGCTATTTATCAGAGGTTCCAACATCCCGTCCTTGGGTTTGACTGAATTGCTAAAGCAGCTCACAGAACTCAGGGAAACACTTACATTAACAGTGTATTAAAGAATATGGTAAAGGATACAGATGAACATCCAGATGAAGAGATACATAGGATGCAGTCTGGGAGGGTCCTGAGTGTAGGAATTTCTGTCTCCATGGAGCTGGGGTATGTCACTCTCCCAGTGTGGTTGTTTTTGCTAACCTGGAAGCTCCCCAAACCCCCTATGACTGGGATGTATGGAGGCCTCCTCATGTAGGCATGAGCAATTATTAACTCCATTTCCAACCCCTCTCCCCTATTTGGAGGATGGGGCGTGGGTAGGACTGAAAATTCTAAGCTTCTAATTATGGCTGGGTCTTTCTGGTGACTGGCCCCCATGAGGGAGTCATCCAGGAGCCCACCCAGAGTCACCTCATTAGAACAAAAGATGCTCCTAGTGCTCTTATCACTAGTACAAGGGTTTTGGGAGCTCTGGGACAGGAACTGGGGGGAGGAACACTATATATTTTTTTCGGTGATTTCATACTGGGGACGGATGGCACATACATTTCATCTTGCTTACTGTATTAGTTTCCTACTGCTGCTGTAACAAATCACTACATGTTTAGTAGATTAAAACAATACAAATTTATTATCCTCCAGTTCTGGAGGTAGGTAGGGCTGTGTTGCTTCTGGAAGCTGTAGGGGAGAATCGTTTTTCTTGCCTTTTCCAGCCTCTAGAGGCCGCCCACATTTCTTGGCTCATGGCCCACATCACTCGGACTCAGCTTCTGTCATCACACCCCTTCTCGGACTCTGACCCACCTGCCTTCCTCTTACACTGGGCCCACCTGGATGATTCAAGATAATCTCTCCATTTCAAGACCCTTAACTAAAACATCTGCAGTATCTCCTTAGCCATGTAAGGTCACATAGTCACATTTGGGGCATTATGATGTAGACATCTTTCAGGCCATTATTCAGCCTACCACACTTACCAATTGAGAATAAAGGGGTAGAAGCTGCTGTCGTTCTTGTCAAGCTTTAATGTGTATTTAAATCACCTGGGAGCTGGTTACAAAGGTAGACTCTCATGTCCCACCCCAGACCCACTAACTAGTAGTTGCTTTTTAACTAGATCCCAGGTGATGCTCTTGCTACTGCTCCAGATACCACATCGAACGGCAAGGCTTAAACAATGATTCTGACTCTTGGCTGCACATTGGGATCAACTGGGGGGTTGTAAGAACTACTGGATGCCCAGTTCCCACCCCTAGAAGCTGTGCTTAACTTGCTGTGGTATATGGCCTGGACACTGGGATTTTTAGAAGCTTGAGACCCTGAAGGTTGTGTGAAAATTCCTTAGGTCTAAGTCTGGCTGAGGTGGAAAAAGTGCAATTGTTGGGCGCCTGGGTGGCTCCGTTGGTTAAGTGACTGCCTTCGGCTCAGGTCATGATCCTGGAGTCCCGGGATCAAGTCCCGCATCGGGCTCCCTGCTCGGCAGGGAGTCTGCTTCTCCCTCTGACCCTCCTCCCTCTCATGCTCTCTGTCTCTCATTGTCTCTCTCGCAAATAAATAAAATCTTAAAAAAAAAAGTGCAATTGTTAATTAGTAACATTTGCCACTGGCTGGAATTTGGGTTTGACGGATGATTGCCATGTTTGTTGCACACCTGCCCACCTGGTGACTTGCCCTGGGCTAGGGATACCTGGGTGGCTCAGGTAGCTAAGCATCTGCCTTTGGCTCAGGTCATGATCCCAGGGTCCTGGGATAGAGTCCCACATCAGGCTCCTTGCTTGGCGAGGAGACTGCTTCTCACTCTGCCTACTGCTCTCCCTGCTTGTGCTCTCCCTCTCTCTCTCTCTCTGACAAATAAATAAATAAAATCTTAAAAAAAAAAAAAGACTTGCTCTGGGCTAGATACAAAATGAATGACTTTTAGTCCTTGCAGATATTCCACATATTGTGCTCGGGGATGGGAGCCCAGTCAATGAGCCCTCTGCCCACTCATCTTTGTTACTAGTGCCGAACGGTATGCCTAGGCACATAACAAATGTTTGTTGATTCTACTGTATTAGAGACAAAAAGCTCTATCCAGAAGTATTCACAATTCAATAGAGAAGATAAATTAAGCATAATGTAATAACAGATGTATCGTATAGAGTGCAATGTAGGGTTGGAGGAGCTTAGACTTTCACCTTATTAGAGTGGCTCTTCAACTAAACTGTGTAGGAATAAAATAAGAAAATATTGGAATTTTTGTGTTTATGAGATTATAACAAAACAAAATACAATAGAAAAATTATCTGGTTCAATCAATTTTAATTTGTGTGGACTGACTCAGAAACAGCAGGATCTATTATATTGCAGGCTCTCTGTTATTGCAATCACACACAGAAAACTGAACTCATTAAAACTTTAAGAAAGTTAAGTCCTAGTTTCCATCACACATAGTGCTGACTTACATATAAATTAGGTCCAAATATCATTTGAATAAAATCCCCTTCCTAGCTTTAAGTAGCAGAAAATGTGATCTGAAACAATAAACTTATGTCAACACTCTAAAGACTAAGAATGAAAATGTCTGTTTTTCTAAACATCTGAAATTTGACTTTTCTCTTAATAACAAGACAATTTATTAAAAATGCTAAAGACCAAACATACATTTTTATTGTTGAACTAGTCTTTAAAATTTTATTCTTTTTAAACTGAATGCATGAGACAACTTAAAGTCATTAGTAGTGATCAAAAATAACAATATAAAATTAATTTTTCCAGTTCCAACCTGACTTACCAGCCATCATTAGTCTTCTTTCTGAGGACCAAAGGGTCTGAAAGCCACATCTAGCACCCCAAATTTTAAGACCCCCATCTGAGGGATGGACCCTCTAAAACACCTGTCTCTGAAAGCCAGTGGGGCTTCATCCATGAACCTCACAAGACTAAAGCAAGCAAAGAAGCAGTTCTTAATGGGTGCATGAGCATTCACCATGGCTATCCCCCAGGGCTCACTGCAGCAGGACTAGGCAAAAATGCCCATTTCCCAGTCTCTCCCTGAAAGAGATTCATCTGCATACTTTAAAAGCTACTGCCTTTTTTCATGTGTCTGTTGGCCATTTGTATGTCTTCTTTGGAGAAGTGTTTGTTCATGTCTTCTACCCCAAAGATACAGATGTAGTGCAAAGAAGGGGCACCTTCACCCCAGGGTTCATAGCAGCAATGTCCACAATAGCCAAACTGTGGAAGGAGCCGAGATGTCCTTCAACAGATGAATGGATAAAGAAGATGTGGTTCATATATACAATGGAATATTATTCAGCCTTCAGAAAGGATGAATACCTACCATTTACATTGATGTGGATGGAACTAGAGGGTATTATACTAAATGAAATAAGTCAAGCAGAAAAAGACAATTATTATATGGTTTCACTCATAGGTGGAATATAAGGAATAGCACAAGAGAATCATAGGGGAAAGGAAGAAAAAACTGAATGGGAAAAAATCAGAGAGGGAGACAAACCATGAGAGACACTTGACTGTGGGAAACAAACTGAGGGTTGTGGACGGGAAGGTGGATGGGGGGATGGGGTAACTGGGTGATGGGCATTAAGGAGGACACACGATGTGATGAGCACTGGGAGTTATATGCAACTAATGAATCACTGAACACTACACCAAAAATTAACGATGTACTATATGTTGGCTATTGAATTTAAATGAAAAAAAATAAAAGCTACTGCCTGAAGGCCAGGCTTCTAATTTAGCACACATCTAGGGTCTGGCTGCATTCGTCCCCAGAGTTCATCAGGGAAGCCAGTGGACACCTTTCCTACCTTCTCCCTCAATTCTTCTAAAATAATAAAAGCACGATATTAGTATTACCTCAGAAGGAACTTGTATACACATCTGGCTCCCCAGCTTCTATGGCTTCTACCCCAGGATGAGCCCCCAGATCACTTGGTTCTGATAGCCACTAGGGCATGCATTCAAGAATCTCAGAGGACTATGGCAAACAAAGAAGCAGCTTTTAAGGGGCTCAGGAGGGGCTCCCCTCCATGGCTAACCACCTAAACCCAGCACGGAGGGAGCAGGCAAAAATGCCCATTTCCCAGTTTCTCCCTGGATGAGGTTTAACTACATATGTTCCCTGCTGCTGCCTGAGGGTCTAGCTTTTAATCAACCTGTATCTGGGTGCTAAAGTCTTCCCCTTTATGGGGTGCCTGGATGGCTCAATCGGTTAAACATCTGCCTTCAGCTCAGGTCATGATCCCAGGGTCCTGGGATCGAGTCCCGCATGGGGCTCCTTGCTCAGTAGGGAGCCTGCTTCTCCCACTCCCTCTGTCTGCAGCTCCTCCTGCTTGTGCACGCTCTCTCTGCCAAACAAAAGAAATAAAATCTTAAGAAAAATAAAGTCTTACCCTTTAGGATATTGACAGGTTTTGGCACACCCTCAACTACCAAGAGCTAATAAGAACAATGATGGCTATTTCGACAATAACAAAAGTTTGGGAGACAGCTAGAAGCTCCAGCTGGGTTGACTGATAAGGTTCGTCTCCTACACAAGGCCATTCTGTCAAGACTGGATGAGGTGGCTGTTTTATCTAATATGCAGAACTCAACACAGAAAGTCAACGAAAATGAATAAAAATGGAATTATGTTCCAAACAATAAAACAAGATAAATCTCCAGAAACAGATTCTAATGAAATAAAGTTAAACAATTTAATTGATAGAAAGTTCAAAATAATCATAAAGATGCTCACTGAGGTCAGGAGAGCAATGCATTTCAACACAGAGGTAGAAAAATATTAAAAGTTACCAAACAGAAGTCACAGACAGAAGAATATAATAGCAGAACTAAAAAAATTCAGTAGAGGGGCTTCAACAAGAGACTAGAGCAAGCTGAAGAAAAGATCAGCAAGCTCAAAGACAGGACAGTAGGATTCATTTAACCAGAGGAGCAAAAAGAGTGAAAAAGAGTAAAGATAGCTTCAGGGAATTATGGGACATCATCAAGTGGACCAATATATATCGTATAGGTGTCCCAGAAGGAAAAGAGAGGCAGAGAGAGGCAGAAAGCTCATTCAAAGAACTAATGGCTGAAAACTTTCCTAATCTGAGGAAAGAAACAGATATTCAGATCCAAGAAGCTCAACTATTACCAAATAAGATGAATCCAAAGAAACTGACATAGACAGACACTGTAATTAAACTGCCAAAAGTTAAAGACAAGGAGAGAGTCTTAAAAGTAGCAAGAGAAAAGCAACCTATTGCATACAAGGGTATTCTCATAAAACTACAAACAGATTTTACAGCAGGTACTTTGTAGGCCAGAAGGGAGTGGGATAATATATTTAAAGTGTTGAAAGAGAAAAACTTCCAACCAAGAATACCCTACCTGGTGAAGTTGTTCTTCAGAATTGAAGGAGAGATAAAGAATTTACTGACAAACAAAAGCTGAAGGAATCCATCAGCCCTAGACTGGCCTTATTATAAATAGTAAAGGGAGTTCTTCAAGCTGAAACAAAAGGTCCTAATTAGTAACAGGAAAATATATGAAAGTATAAAACACACTCCTGAGGTAAGTATATGGTAAATTTAAATACTCCAATGTAATGGTGATGAGTAAATCACTTATAACTTTAGAATGAAGGTTAAAAGACAAAAGAAGTAAAAATATCTATAACTACAATAATTTACACACAATGTAAAAAGATGTAAATTGTGTCATCAAAAATATTGGAGGAGGAATGCAAAATGTAGAGCTTTTGTATGCATTGAAGTTGTGATTAGTCTGAAACAGACTGTTATAGATAGGGCTTCTGGGGAAGATGGAAGAGTTGGAGGACCCTAAAATTACCTCATCCTACAAATATAACTAGATAACATTCAAACCAGAGCAAACAACTCAGAGAAGGACCCCAAAACTGGCCAAATTCCCCAACTAAATGTAGAGAAGAGGCCACATTACAGAGGGCAGAAAGGGTGAGGACTCAATAAGAAATTAAACCTCGTGGGTCTGACCACAAAAGAGAGCTGCAGGTGCGGATATGGGCAAGAAACAGACTAGCACACCAGGGAGCCTACAATGGGAAGAGCAATTCCCATAGCATTTGGCTTTGAAAATCAGAGGGCCCAAATTTTGTGAGTGCTTACAACCAGTGGGACTTAAAGCTTGGAACTTTAAAAATCAGCCATTCAGCTCTGAGAGAGCCCAGAAGGTGATATGAAGCTGAGCCCCTGTCTTTAAAGAGACAGCACAGCAAAAAGCCCATAGAGATATATAGCTTAGAGGCAACAGTTTGAAAGTTGCCTGGGGCTTAATGGAGGGAGAGTAAGTTACTAATCTCAGACTTTGCTAAGGGACTTCTCCAGGAACAAAGGAGCTAGAAGGCACTATTTCCCTCCCCTACCCCTGTACATAAACACACAACCACTTGTAGGAACCAGGATGGTGCAGGCACTCACTACCTAACTTGCTTACACTGCACTCCAACTTCTGGACAACCAGGCCTGCCTCAGTCCTGGTCTGTGGATCCCCTCCCCCAGAAGACTTGCACAAATATTGCCAAAACTGCATCTCCTGACCTCTGCAGTGGACGCATGCACCTTGTTAAAACTGTACCCCTGCCCAGGCATGCTTTGTGGAGCAGCCCTTGCTGGCCAGCCTCCCCAGTGGAAAAGAACCTGTGCCACCTAGTTAAAAGTGAATGTCCCCCCAGAAATGGACCCTCAACTCTATGGTCGACTAATCTTTGACAAAGCAGGAAAGAATGTCCAATGGAAAAGACAGTCTCTTCAACAAATGGTGTTGGGAAAACTGGACAGCCACATGCAGAAGAATGAAACTGGACCAGTTTCTTACACCACACACAAAAATAGACTCAAAATGGTTGAAAGACCTCAATGTGAGACAAGAGTCCATCAAAATCCTAAAGGAGAACACAGGCAGCAACCTCTTTGACCTCAGCCACAGCAACTTCTTCCTAGAAACATCACCAAAGGCAAGGGAAGCAAGGGCAAAAATGAACTCTTGGGACTTCATCAAGGTAAAAAGCTTTTGCACAGCAAAAGAAACAGTCAACAAAACCAAAAGACAACTGACAGAATGGGAGAAGATATTTGCAAATGACATATCAGATAATGGGCTAGTATCCAAAATCTATAAAGAACTTATCAAACTCAACACCCAAAGAACAAATGATCCAATCAAGAAATGGGCAGAAGACATGAACAGACATTTTTCCAGAGAAGACATCCAAATGGCCAACAGACACATGAAAAAGTGCTCAATATCACTTGGCATCAGGGAAATCCAAATCCAAACCTCAATGAGATACCACCTCACACCAGTCAGAATGGCTAAAATTAACAAGTCAGGAAACGACAGATGTTGGCGGGGATGTGGAGAAAGGGGAACCCGCCTACACTGTTGGTGGGAAAGCAAGCTGGTGCAGCCACTCTGGAAAACAGTGTGGAGGTTCCTCAAAAAGTTGAAAATAGAGCTACCCTATGACCCAGCAATTGCACTACTGGGTATTTACCCCAAAGATACAAATATAGGGATCCGAAGGGAGACATTTATAGCAGCAATGTCCACAATAGCCAAACTATGGAAAGAGACAAGATGTCCATCGACAGATGAATGGATAAAGAAGATGTGGTATATATATACAATGGAATATTATGCAGCCATCAAAAGGAATGAAATCTTGCCACTTGCAATGACATGGATGGAACTGCACGGTATTATGCTGAGAAAATAAGTCAATCAGAGAAAGACATGTATCATATGACTTCATTGATATGAGGAATTCTTAATCTCAGGAAACAAACTGAAGGTTGCTGGAGTGGTGGGGGGTGGGAGGGATGGGGTGGCTGGGTGATAGACACTGGGGAGGGTATGTGCTATGGTGAGCGCTGTGAACTGTGTAAGACTGTTGAATCACAGACCTGTACCTCTGAAACAAATAATACATTATACGTTAAGAAAAAAGAAGAAGAAGAAGAAGATAGCAGGAAGGGAAAAATGAAGGGGGGGAATCGGAGGGGGAGAAGAATCATGAGAGACTATGGACTCTGAGAAACAAACTGAGGGTTCTAGAGGGGAGGGGGATGGGGAGATGGGTTAGCCTGGTGGTGGGTATTAAAGAGGGCACATACTGCATGGAGCACTAGGTGTTATATGCAAACAATGAATCATGGAACACTACATCTAAAACTAATGATGTAATGTATGGTGATTAACATAACATAATAAAAAAAAAAGCATCTTCAAAAAAAAAAAGTGAATGTCCCTTCCACTAGTTTCAAGAGCAAGAGGCATAGTTGACTTTCCTAACACAGAGAAACAGACACAGAGAGTCAAGCAAAATGAGGCAGAAGAATATGTCCCAAATGAAAGAACAGGACAAAACCACAGCATGAGTGAAATGGGTATAAGTAACATGCCTGATAGAGAATTTAAAATGATGATCATAATGATAGTCACTGGACTTGAGAAAAGAGTGGAGGACATCAGTGAGACCCTTAACACAGAAATAAAAAAGAATCAATCAGAGATGAAGAACACAATAAATGAAATAAGAATACACTTGATAGAATGAATAGCAGGCTGGAAGAAGTAGAGGAATGAATTAATGAACTAGAAGACAGAGTGATGGAAAGTATTTAAGCTGAACAAATGAGAGAAAAAAGAATTATGCAAAATGAGAATAGACTTAGGGAACTTAGTGACTCCATCAAGAGCAATAACATTTGCATTATAGGGATCCCAGAAGGAAAAGAGAGTTAAAAGGGAGCAGAACATTTATTTGAAGAAATAATAGCTGAAAACTTCCTAATCTGGGGAAGGAAACAGCTATCCAAATCTGGGAGGCACAGACCCCAACAAAATCAACCAAAAGAGGTCCATACCAAGATACATAGTAATCAAAATGGCAATAGTAGTGATAAAGAAAAAAAAAATTAAAATCAGCAAGAGAAGAGGAAACAGTTGCATACAAGGGAAACCCTATAGGCTATCACTGGATTTTTCAGCAGAAACTTTGCAAGCCAGAAGATAGTGGCATGATAGATTCAAAGTGCTGAAAGGGAAAAATCTACAGCCAAGAATACTCTATCCAGCAAGGCTATTCATTCAGAATAGAAGGAGAGTTAAAGAATTTCCCAGACAAATAAAAACTAGAGGAATTCATGACCACTAACCCAGCCCTAACAAAAATATTAGAGGGGATGCTTTGAGTGGAAAGGAAAGATCATAAGAGAGATTATGAAAAGTAGGAAACACAAAAGCAGTAAAAATAAGTATTTCTGTAAAAAATCAGTCAAGGAATTCACAAAATAAAAGGATGTAAAATATGACACCATATACCTAAGACCTGTTGGTGGGAAGAGGAATAAAGAATGCGTTTGAACTTAAGCAACCATCAACTTAATATAGACTGCTATATGCAGAAGATGTTATATACAAACTTAACTGTAACCACAAATCAAAAACCACTAATAGGTATGCAAAGAATAAAGAGAAAGGAATCCAAGTATATCACTAAAGAAAACCAGCAAACCATGAAAGCAAGAAAGAGAAGAAAGGATCAGAGAAAAACTACAAAAACCACAAAACAAGTAAAAAATAACAATAAATATATATCTGTCAATAATTACTTTGAATGTAAGTGGACTAAACACTTCAATGAAAAGAGATAGGGTGACAGAGTGGATAAAAAAAATAAGACCCATCTATATGTTGCCTACAAGAGACTTGTTTCAGACCTAAAGACACCTGCACATTGAAAGTGAGGGGATGTAGAGATATCTATCATGCAAAGAGATGTCAAAAGAAAGCCAGAATAGCAGTACTTATATTGGACAAAACAGACTTTAAAACAAAGACTGTAACAAGAGACAAAGAACACCGCATAATAATAAAGGGGACAATCCAACAAGAAGATATAACAATTGTAAATATTTATGCACCCAACATGGGAGCACCCATTACATAAAACACTTAATAACAAACATAAAGGAACTAATCAATAGTAATACAATAATAGTAGGGGAGTTGAGCACCCCACTTACATTGATAGATCATCGAAATGGAAAACCAGCAAGGAATAGTGGCTTTGAATGGCACATTGAACCAGATGGATTTAATAGGCATATTCAGAAAATGCCATCCTAAAACAGAATACACATTTTTTCAAGTGCACAAAGATAATTCTCCAGAATAAATCACATACAAGGCATAAAAGAAGACTTGACAAAATAAAAAAGATCAAATTCATACCATTCCTCTTTTCTGACCACAATGGTATGAAACTAAAATCAACCAAAAATCTGGAAAGACCACAAAAACATGGAGGTTAAATAACATGCTACTAAACAATGAATGGGTCAACCAGGAAAGCAAAGAAGAAATCATAAATTACATGGAACTAAATGAAAATGAAAACACAACAGTCCAAAACCCTTGGGATGTAGCAAAAGCAGTTCTAAAAGGGAAACGAAACCCAAAACCAGTAGAAGGAAGGATATAATAAAGAATGGAACAGAAGTAAATGATATAGAAACTAAAAACCAATAGAACAGATCAATGAAATCAGGAGCTGGTTCTTTGAAAAGATCAACAAAATTGATAAACCTCTAGTTAGAAACATAAAAAAAAAGAAAGAAAGAAAGGAAAATCATAAATGAAAGGAGAAACAGCAACCAACACCACAGAAATACAAAAAATAGAAGAGGGAGGAAATCTTCCAAATTCATTCTACAAGGCCAGTATTACACTGATATATTCATAAATCAATCAATGCAATACTATATATAGAAAACCCAAAAGACTCCACCAAACTGTTTACAGCAGCAATGTCCACAATAGCTAAACTATGGAAAGAGCCCAGATGTCTATTGACAGACGAATGGATAAAGATGAATGGATAATATTCCACACAATGGAATATTATGCAGCCATCAAAAAATGAAATCTTGCCATTTGCAATGACGTGGATGGAACTAGAGGGTATTATGCTAAGTGAAAGAAGTCAATCAGTATGTGGAATTTAAGAAACAAGGCAGAGGATCATAGGGGAAGTGAGAAAAAAAATGAAACAAGATGAAACCAGAGAGGGAGACAAACCATAAGAGACTCTTAATCTTAGGAAACAAACCGAGGGTTGCTGGAGGGGTGGAGTGTGTGGGATGGGGTAATGGGGTGATGGAAATTGGGGACGGTATGTGTTGTAATGAGCACTGGGTATTATATAAGACTGATGAATCACAGACCTGTACCCCTGAAACAAATAATACATTATATGTTAATTAATTGAATTTAAATTTAAAAAATAAATAAAAATTAAAAATAAATTGATAAACAAAAAAAGAAACTGAAGATGACACAAAGAAATGGAAACACATTCCATGCTGACAGATTAGAACAAATATTGTTAAAATATCCATATTACTCAAAGCAATCTACACATTTAACACAATCTCTATCAAAATACCAATAGCATTTTTCACAGAACTAGAACAAAAAATCCTAACATGTATATGGAACCACAAGAGACCCCAAATAGCCAAAGCAATCTTGAAAAAGAAAAGCATAGCTGGAGGCATCACAATTTCAGACTTCAAGTTATATTACAGAGCTGTAGTAATCAAAACAGTATGGTACTGACACAAAAATAGACACATAGATCAATAGAACAGAATAGAAAACTCAAGAAATAATCCACAATTATATAATCAATTAGTCTTTGACAAAGCAGGAGAGAATACGCAATGGGAAAATGTCTCTTCAACAAATGGTGTTGGGAAAACTCATTCATGCAAAAGAATGAAACTGGACCGCTTTCTTATACCATACACAAAAATAAATTCAAAATGGGTTAAAGGCCTAAATGCGAGACCTGAAACCACTAAAAATTCTAGAAGAGAGCACAGGCAGTAATGTCTCTGACATCAGCCTTGGCAAGATTTTTCTAGATATATCTCCTGAGGCAAGGAAAATAAAATAAAAGATTAACTACTGGGACCACATCAAAATAAAAAGCTTCTGCACGGTAAAGGAAACAATCAACAAGACTAAAAGGCAACCTACTGAATGGGAGAAGATATTTGCAAATGACATATTCAATAAAGACCTAGTATCCAAAATATATAAAAAAACTGATAAACTCAACACCCAAAAGACAAATAATCCAATCAAAAATGGGCAGAAAATATGAATAGATATTTCTCCCAAGAAGACACCCAGATGGCCAACAGACACATGAAAAGATGCTCAAATCACTCATCACTAGGGAAATGCAAATCAAAACTACAATGAGATATCATCTCACACTTGTCAGAATGGTTAAAATAAAAAACAAAAGAAACAAGAAGGGTTTGTGAGGATGTGGAGAAAAGGAAATCCACTTACACTGTTGGTAAGAATGCAAACTGGAACAGCCATTGTGGAAAATGGTATGGAAGTTCCTCAAAACATTAAAAATAAAACTACCCTACAATCTAGTAACTGTACAACGGGGTATTTACCCCCAAAATACAGAAACACTAATTCAAAGGGATTCATGCACCCCTATGTTTATAGCAGCATTATTTGCAATAATCAAATTATGGAAGCAGCCCAAGTGTCTATTGATAGATGAATGAATAAAGATGTGGTATGTATATACAATGGAATATTATTCAGCCATAAAATGAATGAAATCTTGCCATTTACAATAACATGGATGGAGCTAAAGAGTATAATGGTAAGTGAAATAAGTCAGTCAGAGAAAGACAAATACCATATGGTTTCACTTATATGTGGAATTTAAGAAACAAACAAATGAGCAAAGGAAAAAAAGAGAGAGAAAAAGAGAGAGAGAGAGAGAAACCAAGCAACAGTCTCTTAACTATATATGATGGTTACCAGAGGGAAAGTGGGTGCTGGGATGGGTGAAATAGATGATGAGGATTAAGGAGTGCACTTTCATGATGTGCACTGGGTGATGTATGGAATTGTTGAAACATCACATTGTACACCTGAAACTAATGTAATGTTGTGTATTAACTATATTGGAATTAAAATTTAAAAAAAGATAAAATCTGTAACTTTCTGGAATGTCCTTCATCATGTTGATTTCTCTTTTTTTTTTTAAGATTTTATTTATTTATTTGACAGAGAGAGACAGCTAGAGAGGGAACACAAGCAGGGGGAGTGGGAGAGGGAGAAGCAGGCTCCCCACCGAGCAGGGAGCCCAATGTAGGCTCGATCCCAGGACACTGGGATCATGACTTGAACCAAAGGCAGATGCTTAACGACTGAGCCACCCAGGCACCCCGATTTGTAACTCTTTATGTAAAAAACACACATAACTCTGTACCAAATGTTCCTTCCCTAGAGCACTCTCTCCTTTGTGAAGATTGTGTATCAGAGGCAGTTGTCCTAACCTGAGCTCCAATAAAACTCTTAACTTTCTTTAAAAAAAAGTAATAGACGGTTATAACTATGCTTTTTGTTTGTTTTGTTAGAGAGACAGAGAGACTGAGCATGAGCAGGGTGTGGAAGAGAGAGAATCTTAAGGAATCTCCACACTCATCATGGAGCCTGATGCAGGGCTCAATCTCATGGCTTTGAGATCAAGACCTGAGCTGAAATCAAGAGTCAGACACTTACCAGACAGAGAAACCCAGGCACCCCTATAACTATGCTTTTGTAAGCCTTATGGGAACCAATGCCAAAACCTATAGTAGATTCACAAAAGATAAAGGAATCTAAGCAGAACACTATGAAAAATTATTAAATCCTGAAGGAAGAAAACAAGAGAGGAAAAAGGGAGCCAAAGGAATTCCAAAACACAACCAGAATACAGTTAACAAAATGACAATCCTAAATTAATACCTACCAATAATTACTTTAAATGTAAATGGACTAAATTTTACAATCAAAAGACACAGAGTGGCTTAATGGATAACACAACAAAACAAGAGTCAACTATATGCTGCCTACAAGAGACTCACTTCAGCTTTAAGGATACATATAGACTGAAAGTGGAAGGATAGAAAAAAGATATTCCATGCAAATGGAAACCAAAAGGATATTCTTATATCAGAAAAAACAGACCGTAAGTCAAGGACTGTAACAAGAGATGAAGAAGGTCATTATATGATGCTAAAGAGGTCAATTCATCAAGAGGATATACCATTAGTAAATATGCACCCAACATTGCAGTACCTACAGATCTGAAGGGAGAAATAGATAGCAATATAATAATAGCAGGGAACCTCAATATTCTACTTTCAACAATGGATGCATCATTCAGACAGAAAATCAATAAGAGAAAAGTGTACTTAAATTGTACATTAGACCAGATAGACATTCGATCCAACAGCAGCAGATTATACATTGTTCTCATGTGGTATATTAAAACAATGGAATATTTTTTAGTCTTAAAAAAGAAGAAAATCCTGTCATTTATAACAACATGGATGAACTTGGAGGGTATAATGCTGGGGTAATAGGTCATACAGAGAAAGTGCATAGTATGTCTTTATGTGAAATCTAAAAAGGGGGGAAATCAAATTCATAGAAACAGATAGTAGAAAAGTGGTTGCCAAGGCCTAGGGTATGGGGGGAAGTAGGAAGAGGTTGGTAAAAAGGTACAAGCTTTCAGTTAAAAGACCTGAATAGAATCTCAGGATCTACTGTTAACGTGGTGACTGTAGTTGATAACACTGTATTCTGTAATTTAAATTTGCTAATAGAGTAGAACTTACTCTCTCTCACACACAAAAGGTAAATATGGAAGGTGATGGATACGTTAACTCACTTGTGGGGAGTCCCTTCACAATGTATGTGTGCATCATATCATCATGTTGTACATTTTAAATGTCTTCCAATTTTATTTGTCAATTCTACCTCAATAAGCATGAAAAAATTATAGAAAATATCAAGTGTTAGTGAGGAGCAAGTGGATATGGAGCAGCTAGGACTCTCATATCCTGCTGGTATAAATCAGTAAACCACTTTGAAAAATTGGTGGTTTCTATGAAAGCTGAATATACACATAATGTATGACTCCCATTCTGTTAGAGTTCACACTCAATTCCCACTGCCTCAACTCCCACTTAGTCTCTGCACCATTACAGTCTGGCCTCCACCATCATCATTCTATTGAAATTGCTCTTCATAAAGTCCCTGATAACTTTGTTATTAATAAATCCAATGCCCATTCTCAATTCTCATTTTACTGGAAAATTCTGTAACATTTGAGACTGTTGACCAACCCGTAATTCTTAACACTACCTACCCTTGAGGCTTAGGACAATTCTGTTTGTTTTATTATCTTAGAACTTTGACTGTTCCTTTGGCACTTATTTCTTACACTTAAATTGCACATTAGACCAGATAGACTATGTCATCCTATGCTTTCTTGTTAAAAGTTGGTGTTTCTTGGAGTTTCATCCTTGGCACTATGTATATACTTAATATATGTTAAGCCCTCATACTCATCTTTATCCACTTCAGTACCCCTCCTTAGTGTTCCTAAAATAATTTCTTTAAATACAAATCTAACATCTCAGAGCTGTCAGATCAAGTCCTGTGTTGGGCTCCGCACTGAGTGTGGAGCCTCCTTAAGATTCTCTCTCTCCCTCTGCTCCCCCCCACAAATACATACACACATACTAATCTAACAGTTTACTTCCCTCTTTAAAAACCTGTGATTACGTACTGCATGGAGCACTGGGTGTTATACGAAAACAATGGATCGTGGATCGCCACATCAAAAACTAATGATGTATTGTATGGTTACTAACATAACATAATAAAATTTAAAAGAGTTAAAAAAAAAAAAACCAAAACCAAAAAACCTGTGATGGTTTTCAACCGGTGTACACAATAAAATACAAATGAGCTACTGATATACCAGGCTCTTATACTTGATCCCTGACTACTTCTACAGCTTCATCTTCCACCCTTCCTCTCTGAGTCTTATGTTTTAGTGACGATAAACTTCTCACTCAACAACCTCTCTTCAACCATTGCATCTCATCCTTATTGCATCCCCAAATCATCTAAGTCCTGTTGAAGCCTTTTCTGATCTCCTCAGGCCATTGTAAGTCTTTCTTCTGGATTTTTACAAAAATTTGACCATGTGTCTCATAGAAACCTTATCACATTGTTACATATACCTAGACCTCTACTGCCCTGATAGTTTTGTAAATCCAATCTGTATTTGGCAGCTAGCACTGTACCTTACATGCAGTAGAAAACAACAACGTGTTCAATGATTGAATGGCCTCTGCAACTGCAAGATCCATGATACACAGCACATTGCTTATGTTAGTTGCTCAGTATATGTTTAAAAAATTTATAGGCTAATAATTGGTATTACTTCAGTATTCACAGTAAAGGATGATAAATGGTGCATAGTAAGAAATTTTGCATTTTGGGGGATGTTGCAGTGATTTTAAAAAGCTTTTAACTTAGGGGTTCCTGAGTGGTGCAGTCGGTTAAGTGTCTGACTCTTGGTTTCAGCTCAGGTCATGATCTCTGCATTGTGAGATTGAGCCCTGAGTTGGCTCCACGCTCAGCATGGAGTCTGCTTTCTCTCTTCCTTTCCCTCTGCCCCTCCCACTTGTGCTCTCTCTTTCTAATAAATAAATCGTTAAAAAAAAGCTTTTAACCTTGTTGTGCTTTGATAACTTCATGCCAATATTTGAGAAGTAATATAAATACAAATCCAACTTTCTTTATCATTAATTATTCTCATAACTATTCTTTGCTTACCTCAGGTTTTTGTTTTTTTCAGTTATTTCTGGTAGTTTTCTACACAACTTTTCTTTCTTGCTAGGATGCTAGTAAAAAATTTAGGCACCAAATGTAAGTTGTTCTAGTTCATAAGAATTTGTTCCTTAGAAACAGGAAGAATTATTTCATGAATGAATGTTTATAGTATTTTATCTGACTATATTCTAAAACATAGTGATAGATTGATGACATAAATTCACTCTTCAAATGATAGGATTTTTATAAAATTTTCTCTCAATTTTACGGTGATAATTGAGTTTTCATACTACAGATGGGGGTTCCTAGAATTTAATGAGAAGTTAAAGTAAGTATATTTGGGGCACCTGGTGGTTCAGTCAGTTAAGCATCGGACTCTTGGTTTTGGCTCAGGTCATGATCTCAAGGGTCATGAGTTCTAGCTAGCCCCAGGTCTGGTTCCCCTCTCAGCAGGGAGTCCGCTGGAGATTCTCTCCCCCTACCCCTCCATCCATTCATGTGCACTCTCTCTCCCTCCCTAAAATGAATAAATAAATATTTAAAAAATAATATAAGTATATCTATGTAAAGATGGATTCTGGGAATAGTCCCAGAATAATCAGTGATTGTCTTATCTATTTTCAAATACCCGCAAAGAGACTGAGTTCTCAATTTTTTATATCTTATGAGCTTTCGATCTTTGTTCCTTGTAAATCACACAAAAGATTAGATAATAAATTTTTGTTTGGGTTCATCAGAAGAAAGGATAAAGTTTGGTTGAGTTGATCCTCTGACTTGTCAAGAGTAAGACTATGTGAGCCTCTAGAAATATGTATAGAAACCAGTTCTGGGTATACTTTATTTAATGAAATTCACATTTCCCAGCATCTTGCTATAGAATAAATTTAATTTCAACTGAATTATATCTTCTATTGATTTCCAAAACAAGTTAAAAATATATTCTCTCCTAGAAGAAAAATCCCTTTAATATAATTACAGTTATAAATAAGCAAAAAATCCCCTGAAAATAACTTCTTTGATAGAAAACTTGTTTTCTGATGGAAATGGATAATTCCATTTAGACATTAAAAGCAATCCTAGGAATGATCCAAAGTACCACCTAATAAAAACCTTTCATAAGTGTAAATATACAATATACAGATACTCTGGCAATTCTACAACATGCACAATTTTTTGGCTCATAATTTTCCTACTGTATCATTGCAATACCTAAAAGCAGAATAAGTTTCCTGAGTTTTCCATAGGCTCATAAAGTAATGCTCCCACTTTCCCATTAACTTACATTTTTCAAATATATTGCCATATTTGTACAACAGAATCAGGACAATATCTTTCATGAGAGAAAATAAACACAAATAAGTATGACATGTTCAATCTTCATTTAAGCAGCAAAGTCAGCTCAGTGTATGACAAAATATTGGTTACTGCCCAAGAATGACTTTGAAGTTGATAGAACATATCTGAGTTTACTACCCATTTCCATTGACCAAGTTCAAAATTTTTAATTTATCAGTTTAATAATATATTTATATTATTAATTTAACAAATAAGTTACATAATTTGCAATGTTTTAAAGTAAATTTAAAGTAAATTAAAACATTGCAAATTATGTAACTTATTCGTATTTTTAAAACATTTTAATTAAATATAACATTTTTAGAAAAGTGAACAAATAAATGTTTACTAGAGCAAGCTTTCCCTTGTTATTCTTTGTTATTAATGAAGCTAACATGAAGTCTTTCCATCCAGCTGTATATACCCTTTTACTCAGGATTCCTTTCAGGACTGCCAGGAAAGCATATTTCAGCAAATTGAGAGTCCTTGGGAATTTGCGTATTATTGCAATATGAAGTGTGATTCTTCTTCTAATACATTTTCTAACTAGTTTGGACTAGAGCATGGGTGTGTGCTAAACATGACATTTTGTACCTCATTTTATTACCTAACATATTGTAAACTTTCGTATTTGTTTTGGTAGTTTTTCATTTAATTCTTCTGGACTTTATAACACAATAATTATTTGCAAGTAATTGTTTTCCCTCAAATCATCTGCTGTTTAGCGATTTCTATCCCTTATTTAACAAGTGGTCTTATTGCCTTTGTCAAACTTCCAGAAAAAAAAGGTAGAATACAGTAGTGCTATCAGACATACTTTTCTTGTTTTTGTCTTCGAAGGAAATGCCTCTAGGGTTTCAGTAGTAAGTATGTTTTTGGCTGCTGGTTAGTGGTAAATATTCTTTATCATGTTAGGGAAGAATGCTGGTCAACTATTTCTTTTTACAACCATTATATATGATATCCCATGTGGTGTGGTTGAGTGAAAAAAGGGCTGATTTCAAATCAAATGAAATGGATGCAAATTCTAATTCTTATTTTCTCACTCTGTGATCTCAGAAAAATTTTAAATTTCTGACAATTCAGTTAAGGTACACCTAGATTTATAGAGTGGTGCCTATCATGTGGTAGCAGGAGACAAGGTCCTAGGAAAAAATATACAGACCTTCTTCTTTTCTACCTTGTAAAGTAGAGCTAATAAAAGGACCCAGGGAAGGAAATAGGAGAGAAGGCACCACAAGAGAACAGCAGTTTGAGAGACAGGAAGAGACTGAAGGAGCATAAAAGACTCAAGAATTATGAGATGGTATGTCCTTTAGCAGCACAGATAATACAACAAAAAATGAGAAAAGATTAGCATGGTACTTTATGAAGATGACATGCAACTTCATGAAGAATTTTGTATTTTTAAGCTACGTATTTGAAATCATTCATAATATACCGCAAAGACAAAAAGAATAATCAGGCCATAGTGCCCAGAACACCTGGAAGGTTAAAAGGAAGGAGGAATGATTTGCCCTCTTATATATATGAAAACAATAATAAATTTAGCATAATTAAAATTGGGTTCTAAAACACTGTCAAAAGAAGTAACAAACAGGTAGATGAAGCATATAGCTCTGAAGTAGATTCAACTCATAAGAGCTTGTTATATGATAAAGGAAGCATAGTAACTAATGGGAAACACAGGATTATGCAATTAGAAGGATATGCAGCAAAAGTGATACCGAGTTACATCTGGATAGTTATATTAGGGGTAATTTCTTGTTTCTCAAGTCTTTTTTCTTTCAAAAATGCATACAAAACTTATAAACATTAAACTTAATAAAAGTTTTCAAAACCAAAAAAACAGATTATTCTGTAAATGGTGTTCATAAAACTGGGTGTTTGGGGAGAGGAATCAAGTTAAAACCGCTCCTCATATCATAAATAATCTGAATGGTGGTCCCTGAATTTGCTACTTGGAAAAGGTGGCATTATAAAGAGACGTTATATATGCATACGTTTGTAATGCTTTATATATTTGAAAGTACTTTACACATTCTAAAGCACTACACAAAGTTGTTATCGCTGTTACAATCATCACCATTTTCTACTACCCAGACATTAAAACCAGAATTTCCAGAGTGCTTGAATGTGCTTCTGTATATATCACCAATAGTGTGGTGAAACTCAGACCAGGTGATTCAAGCAGTATATATTTGGGGATTAAAGTAAGAGCATCAGGTTGACCAGCATGAGGAGCCTACATTAAATCGATTGGTCCACATTGTTTATTTATTTTATTTTATTTATTTATTTATTTATTTATTTATTTATTTATTTATTTATTTGACAGAGAGAGAGGGAGAGTGCACAAGCAGTGGGAGTGGCAGGCAGAGGGAGAGTGAAAAGCAGGCTCCCAGCTGAGCAGGGATCCTGACCCTGGGATCATGACCTAAGCCGAAGGCAGATGCTTAACCAACTGAGCCACGCAGACACCCCAGTCCATATTGTTTTAGACAACTAACAGCTGAGAACTCTACTAGAGATCAGATGCTTTTGCTGCCACTCACTTGGACATTTGCATACTAAGAAAAGTCAATGTTCTACGAACCACATCTACATCTCAGAAAATTGGGGGAAACAACTTTAAGGATACACAATTTATTCAAGTGCATTTACAAAGAAATTGAGAATTTGTGAGGGAATGTCATGGTCCATTCAGTATCAGATTCTATGAACAAAATAACAGATTAACAAATTTTTGATGTGTAATCTTGGATCCAACCACCCATCTGTAAATCCTACGGTGATTTTGTGTAATCAACCTAGTACTGAATTTGTGTTCCTTCTTGATCATAGCTAATTTCATACACATATGTGAAAGTTCTCTTTCATTTCTTCTCATTTTTTAGGACCATAAAGTATTTAACCGGGTACCTAAATTATGTGCAAGGCACTGTGATACGGTGATACGATTAAAAAAAAAAAATTACAAAGCTCTACTGGCCCCTCAAGAAGTTTCTCTGACATAAAAAGATACACTAATAGTACGGACAGCTTTGAGAGTTCAGAATGAGGCCTGATTAAAGTGTATTATTAGAGAAATTGGAAAATGTCTCTCAGACGGTGTGGGATTTGATCTGGGCCAAGATAGAAAGGTAGGACTTCAGTTCATTTTTAAAGAGTTTTAGATTATTTAATGGAATGGCAATGATGAGCTTGGTCATAGAAAGATTACCATGGAGAAAGACATTGAAGAGTCTAATATTAATTCTTTTTTTTTTCTTATAGATAAACTTATGTGTTTTTAGTTGTTGTTTTTTTGAAGATTTTATTTATTTATTTGACAGAAAGATAGAGAGAGCACAAGTAGGCAGAGCAGCAGGCAGAGGGAGAGGGAGAAGCAGGCTCCCGCCGAGCAGGGAGCCCGATGCGGGGCTCGATCCCAGGACCCTGGGATCATGACCTGAGCCAAAGGCAGACACTCAACCGACTGAGCCACCCGGGCGCCCCTCTAATATTAATTCTTAAGACAAGATAAATAATCCCCTCTGTGTGTCTCATTTTTTTTTTTTTTTTGAGTATGGTTATCTTTGAAATGCTGTTATTTCATACATTGTGCAGATAGAATACCTGAAATTGGTCTAACTTCCACGTTTGATGGTTGCATACAGTTCAAGCCTATGGCTATATAGCTATGGTGACTCGTGACCAAACAGCTTTAGTTACTGATTTAGTTATGGTTTTAATTCCCTGCTCATTATGCTAACAGCAACTACAGCATCCATGCAGAGACCCATATTTGACCAAGGGAGTGATGATTTTTGTCTCAGTTTGACTTTCCCTGGTATTTTTACAGTGAGAAGTTTCACAGGATGACAAGTACGCTCATTTTTTGCTCAACACAGAATAAAGAACACTTTGGCGAAAGGAGTTCATAATTTTGTGCCAAGTTTAAACTGAGCGTCTAAGTAACATAAATAATCACAAACAGTACATTGTGTGTGTGTGTACACAATTAGAAAATCATAGCTTGAACTTAATCTTAACTAAAACCAAGATTCTTACCCAGTCTGACTCCTAAGCTAATGTTCTTTTCCACTCTCTTACAGTCCCTCTAAGAGTCGGTTTTTGTTTTTTTAAACAAGTAACACTTTAACAAATAAATTAGGTTGGTTTATAAATTACAAGAAATTATCTTCATTAGCATTCGTGAGAAAAAAATTATGTTACCCAAAGACATTATCAGTTTTATATTATTGGTGGAAAAGGGAAACAAGTAAATACATTTATATTTGAGCACATTTACTTTGCTATAATACCCCCACGACAGGAGTGTGAATCTCGTATCCGGGTTAAGCTGATGACTATCACTACGCAGCAAGACAAGAGCTTGTGAGACCCTGTGCTTTTGCTTTCTTATTTCCCAATTGTTAAAATATGTTTAAATCATTTACAGAAAAATTTTAATAAAAAAGAAAGTTGAAGGAATATCCTTGAGATAGAAATTAAAACTATGGTGCGATTTGTATCTCTAGACACCAGTGATAATAGGATTTTTGCTCCTGATACCAGGGATAATGAAATTCCTGTGTACTTGGAATAGCTCGAGGTTTATTTTCCTCCTCTCAACTCAGGCTTAATAATATCTTGACTTCTTAGAAAGAAAATGCCATTAAGTTAGTGCATATTCTTACCGTCTGTGACCTCTGGATCAATCCCACTCTATTATGACTAAGACATAAATCAAACATTTCAATTTGGTTTTTAGACTGGCAAGCACTGATGTAATATAATTCTTTTTAGAAAGATAGAAATAATTTGAGAAAATGTCAAGGTGCTGCTTTAAAATGCCACCGTCTCATGTTTTTCTTTCAATCCTAATTTCCATTGGTGTGAAAAATGGATGGCAAAGAGAGGGAGGCAGCATCAGTAATCAACATCAGATCACTGACAATGTGATGACCATGTGGGCCAGGCTTAGGCAAGGGCAAGGATGGAGCACACGAGGCTGCCAGCCTGCTCTTGGGCCACCAGCATGGTTCTCTGCAAAGGCAGGCAGAAGACAAATGGCAAAACATCGCTAAGTGGAGGTGTCGAGCATGGTAGACAGGTACAGCGAAGAAGTGAAAATCTCTTCTGCCATCTATGGGTCAGATAAAATTTCACTGCCTTCACTCTTAACATGCTGTTCTCCTGTGAGCAGAGACTTCATTCCTTTGTGGTCAGGACCGATTTTGTTAGAGGCTCCCTGCAGTTGACAACACACTGCCTTTTTCTAAGGAAACAACCAGAGGGAGCCCAGAGGGAGCTGAGCAAACAAAGAAGAGACTGAGCTCAAGATCCCCCAAGACCTTGGTAGCTCTTGGGGGCACCTGCCTGTGCCTGTCTCTCAGCGATTCCCAGAGACAAAGTATGTTGCTGAACATACTTTGATCTAAGAACAGAGTCATCTTAAAATACACTATTGTAACGGTTGCTAAACATATGATAGAAATTCTTCTTTCATTTTCTACTGCAGTAATATATTAAAAAAAATTTTTTTTTTAAGATTTTATTTATTTATTTGACAGAGAGAGACAGCGAGAGAGGGAACACAAGAAGGGGGAGTGGGAGAGGGAGAAGCAGGCTTCCCCCTAAGTAGGGAGCCCGATGCGGGGCTCGATCCCAGGACCCTGGGATCATGACATGAGCCGAAGGCTGACGCTTAATGACTGAGCCACCCAGGCGCCCCTGCAGTAAAATATTTTTAAATAAAACCCCTGCCCAATCTATTAAAACTCACATCTGTGGAATTTTGAAACATTCTAGCGGAAAGTATTCTAGTACAAGTGATTTGTTTTGGCTAAATTTGATCTCTTCAATAAATGAGCAGGGATTGACACAGACAGAAATGATTTCAATTTCAGTATTTTACATGTCATTTTTTCTTTTCGAATTAATTTCATTTTAGAAATGTAATGCTATTCAACATATTTGCTAGTAAGACCAGTAAAGAGATATGTGTAATGAGGTTTACTGGAGTAGCCTGCTTCTTCCCTTGGTCTCTCCCTGACTCTGTGTTTGAGGGCCAATTTCAGATTTCACCCAGGGAGCTCCCGAGAGGGTTGAGAACCACTATAGGAGAACTATAAGTTTAATTCTGATATTCAGTATTAACAATTCTGCTTTGATTACTCATACCCTTTTTTCCTCCAAATAAAGTATCTAAAGAAATTTAACTTTCAGCATTAATGTGTTGTTTTTTTTTTTAGCTTGGAATCATTAATCTTATCTTGTTAAAATTATATTCATTAAATGCAAGTAAATAAACAACCATAAAGGTTTTTAAAAAGAATCTGGGTCATTAAAAATTAAAGATGCCTTGTTTTAACATATTTACTGATAAGACTCATGGATATCATTTTATAACCATGAACACTAGAACTAAAACTAATATTGTATATTAGTTTTATAGAAGGAACTATAAAAAGGGAAAAAGGGAATTAGCCACTTCACTGCACTGATTTCTTTTAATGTCCACTTTCCTGACTAACGGATTTAGCTATTATGATGACCAACACAGAATATTCTAGAACCTTTATGTTTGGCATTAGTTGTTATGATTTCCTAAATATGACTTTATATTCAACAGATGTCATACATAGAAATTATGTAAAATTCTGTTACATGAAGTTGCAGTTCTAAGAGTGGAGTTACCCTGGTGAGCTACTCAAGATCTGGGGTCTCTGGAACCCATCCATGCCAGGCACATCAAAGCTGTTTAAGGCTTGGTTTCATTGCATTCAGATTAGTTCTCTTGTCGACATTTAACCTCTGTTTGAAGTCTCCATCTTCTTTGGCATCCTTGTGTTTTCCTTTTGTGATTTTTTACTTGTTTTCCCCTGTAATTTGATCTTGGCATTTTAAGATATGTTACTGGTGATTGGCTTTACTGTTTTCTATAGTAAAATATTAAAGTATGATGAGGTGACAAGTGCACTGAAATGATAGTATATGGAAGTTAATAAACCTGACATTACTCTATGTTGGGGATCTAAGCAGAGAAAGTCTTCTAAACTCTGCTAATTTGGCAAATTAAGGTTTTCAGTCTACCCTAATGACTGTTAGGTGATAGATAGGTTATTATAATTTAGGTAGAGAGTTATATACTAGCTGTTACATGGTCAAAATTCTATAGCTCCCTGCAAATGTTGAGAGCCCTATCTGACTTTATCATTTCAGTACCAAAGCTCTTGAAATCTTCCTTTATAGTCATGTTGCTTCCTTGGCATGTATGCATTCAAGAAAGAATACCGGTTTATATATGAATAAAATAAAAACGAAACTAAATCTTCTATAGAGAGAGATCTTTCAAACTCAGAAAAAATTAGAGCATAAATTAATTTACAACGTCCAGCCTTATAAAGCATGGGACATTCCCAAAGCAAGGGATCAAGCTCACACACATATGAGAATTACATCATTTATATCATCTCACTTTGAGAAGAATGACCCAAAGTCTACCCATCATCTTTTGATCAAATGTTGGCACTTTCTGCAGAATAATCTTTTTGTGGGTCTTCCCTTTTGATCCATGAATATAAGTGTATGTTCATCTAATTTTGTTGAAAGGGGCACTAAAGCACCCTGAATTAGCAACAGGTCCCTAATGTGGAAGGAGACACCATGCATGCTGACTCTATCTCACTAGAAAGCGCAGGCCCTGGACAGGGGCAGCAATGGCAGGAAAACATTTGCTGGTTTCTGTGAGTAGCTATCCTAAGTTGAAGTGGACTCAGCTGCTGGCACAATTTAGTTTAATGCAATTGAAATTTATAATATCCCACACTTGTTTTCAGTGCTATACAAGACAAGAGCACAAAATATACTATCACTTCCCATTCACATAGTTTATAAAGTTAATTCATATACACTTCTAACATAATGCCCATCTGCATTCATTCAAGATATATTTACCAAGTGCCAAACATGTGCCAAGATGACCAGGTGACTGATAGAACTCATGGTCCCTGATGTCAAGGGACTTTTAAATTTGGCCATCCTCCGCACCTGCAGGGCCCTGGGATGGCTTCTTTCTCCCGGGCCATTCTAAGGGTCTTTTTCCTAGTCAATTTCTCTCTACATTCTGCATAACTGAGGAGCACACTGCGGGTGGGTGCAGGTCCTTTAGTCAGGAGGCATCCCTGAGAGATCCCATAGTTTATAATTTGAGGACTTCAATCTCAGTTCACTCTCCAAAAAATATTAAAATAAATTTAGAGATAAAATGAAGGTGATGTACAGCACATGCATACCATATGCCGTGCTAGCTAAGTAAAGGTGTCCAAGGGAACTAAATACTATGGTGATGCTGTAAAAATATGGTTTTTGTAAATTTTAAAGAAGAAATCACAACTTATATTTGGCTAATTTAAACATATTATGTATATAGTATTTAAATATAACTTATAATAAGTGTTTATATTAAACATATATTAAATATATTAACACATTTTAAGCTATATTTTGATTGGATTGGTATTTTACCTCTTTGAATACAGAAAAATGTAAATACTTACTTATGTCAGCAAAATAAATAATGTGCCTAGTGGCTATAGAACAACGGCAGGAAAGAAATCCTTGCATAGAAAGTGAAGGAGACTCATCAAAGGAAGCCATGTCAGACTGATTGCTACAACTATTGTTCTGGATATAGCACATGCCTGTATCACACCTTCAAGATGCATGTAAGGAACAAACTGACCTACCTGTGATGTTCACTGCAGTATTTTTCTCACTATGACTATCTAGCAAAATTAAGACATTTTCATGTTAAATGAATATTTTTTTCAAAAAGTATACAAAATATTATCAAAGCATATAAAATTACCCAGCTATCTTGAAAACATGAGGCTGTTTAAAATAGACTATGAATTCCTTAGGACTACTAGTGTTATATCTGCTCAAATCTTTTGTTAAATGTTGAGTGGACATGAATTTATTGTATATTAAAACGAAATTTTTAAAAGAATGAGAAAGTAGCACCTGGATGGTTAGTATTTACGGACTAATGAGATTAGAAAACATGATTTATAGAATTTTACATAATAATGGATTAAATAATCATTACACACTTTTGACTCAGTCAACCACGAACTCGAGTGATACAATTTTCCCACATGTAGAGGGAGTGAATAACATAAAAAATTGCAATAGAAAATAAAAAAACCCAACACCCTATAGTTCATAGTGAAATTAAGAAAGAGTAAATGTATAAATACTTTGCTACTGAGAATTCTGATCTGGACAGAAAACAAACATTAATTCCATTAAAAGAGGCTTCCACCAATACAATATGGATGAAGTGATACAACAAACAGAACAAGAACATGCTTACCAGGAAAGGAAGCTACTTACTGGGGAAAACCACATCACTTTAAGAATCCAAATTGTAAGAGCAAAATTCACAAGGAGGATGATGAGTAAAAGAAGAACAAATAAGTAGAGGCAACGCTTTCTCCAGCCATAAATGCCAATTGTGTAGACACACTGGTTCTCTGGCCTCTGTATGTGGGTGCCTTCTGTGGTTGTAGTGTACTGTTCACGGACCATCTGCCACGGGGTAGGGGGAGGGTTGGAAAAGGGAGAGGGAGGGGGTGAGGGAGAGAGGGAGGGTCAGAGAGACACAGAGACAGGGAAGTAGAGAGAGAAAGGGAGAGATGGAGTGTGGAGAGATAGAGAGGGAGGGGAGGAAGGAGGGGGAGAGGGGGAGAGAGGGAGGGACACAGAGACAGAAACAGAGAATTTGTTTGTCAATACTGATTTACTACAAGTCCAACAAGATAATACTTTTTACCCCAATAATAAATTTCCAGAATTAAGATGAGTTTTAAAAAGAACTGAATATTACTTTGAAACATGTCACTATTTCAAGCACAGAGTGATATTTAATCTATCATTCAAAATAGTTTAGATACTGCCAATTCATCTGAAATCCAGTGACCATATTTTCAGATTTTAATCAATACATTTAATATATACAGACAACTTTCAAAATTCTGCAGGGTTAATCTTGGAATTGAAGCATCAAACTAAAATAATCGACTTACCAAGTTTTTATAAGATTCAGTGGGAGGAAAATCAAGCTGATACCTATGTATCTTTCTAAAAATGGAATCCAATTATTTAGTTTTTATGTCAAATAATTAAATCACATCTTTTTTCACTTGCTAAATTACTCAGAATTAAAGGTTCTCTTCAAGATACCTACCACGCTAATTTTTGCCTATAATAAATTTCCCCAGTATTAACCTACTTCCGAGAACAATCAGAATGTATACGTGCATACAAATGTTTACAAGTGTTCATTGTTTCATGTAAACTAGACTAAGAGCTTTCATAACAATTTCAACTCTATGAGGAGATTTTAAAGAATTATTTTTTATTTCACTTCACAACGGTGGAAAGAAGAAAGTGTTTTTAATTTATAAAGTGAAGATTAGAGATTATTAAGACTTTCCTGATTGTAAATGCAGTAAAATGATGAATCAGAACATAAAATATTTTCCTCTGGGACTTTTTTATGCAAAGGTGTTATGTTTATTTTTAGAAATGGTTTGGAAGTGTCCTTATTAAAATAAGTCATAGTCTGAAATAATTCTTTAAATCTCACTCCCACTCAACAATTGGATTTTCCTATGTTCTATTTGATTATATAAAACTGTGCTATTCATCACATAGGATTTTCAAATACTCAGGACAATCTACATTATTCAAAACCTAAATGCTTACTGATGTCATAACTGGCATAACTTATTTGCTCATTTCTTTGAGCTCCTCAGTCTTCCTGACATTAGAGTCTACCTCATGCATGCAGTTGCTCCAAAGTCCAAGGAATCATCCTTGCTTCTTCTCTTTTCCCTTCAAATTTCTCATATCTTATCGGCTCTGCCTTAAAATGTATCCCGAATGTGTCCACTCCTCTTGCCCCCACACTAGTTCAAGCCACCACAAACTCTCTTACCTGCATTACTGTGAAACAAGTTTCCCTTCTTTCCTTCCAGAAACCATGCTCTACCCAGTAGTCAAATATGCAAAATGAAAGCTAGCTCTTAGCATTCTGTTCTTTCAAACCTTCTAACGGCTCTTCCCCACGCTGAGAATATCTGAACTCCTCTGTCACCTGCCAGATTCTCCACAAATGGCCTTTGCTTACTTCTTCAACATCATCTACTACTACCATTTTGTCTTTTGCTTGCAGTGCTCCATCTGCTCTTTAATTGACCAGGTTAACTCACCTCAGGACCTCTGTCCTGGGCATTCTCTCTACCTGAAACACTCTGCTGTTTCCTTCGTAGCTTTCAGTGGCAGCTCACATGTCATTTCTTCAGAGAAGTATTCTCTGGGCACTCAGGTCACTTTCCATTGCCTCCGGCTATTATACTTATTTCAAAGTGCTGATCATTATCTGTAATAATGGTGGCAACTCCAGAATTTCTGTGAAGCACAGGCTGAGAGACTGCAATTGGATTGGGAAGGGTGGCCAGGGAGTCTGAATTTATAGCAAGTACACTACTTTACAGCATCGTTACAGATGGGTAAGAATAGCTTTCCAAGAATGTGTGTACACAGGGTTTCCAACTGCTACATATTTCTGTTCCTACATAGAGTTTCCTATTGCTGGTGTAACATATTATCACAAATCTGGTGGCTTAAACCAACACAGTTTTATTATCTTACAGTTTTGGAGGTCAGAAGTCCAAAAATGGGTCTTTGGGGGCTAAAAATCAAAGTGTGGGCAGGTTTATATTCCTTCGGGAGGGTCTAGGGAAAATCTGTTCCTTCTTTTTTCCAGCTTCCAGAGGCTGCCCACACTCCTTGGCTACAGCCTCTATTTATGTTGCCTCAGCTCCTTCTCTGACTCTAACCCTGCTGCTTGCCCTTCATAAGGACCTTGTGATTACACCGGGCCCACTGGGGAATACAGGACAATGCCCCCATCTCAAAGGCCTTAACATAATCACAACTGCAAAATCCTTTTTACCATATAAGTTTCCAGGGATTAGGACATGAACATATTTGGAGGTCATTATTCTACCTTTCATAGAAAGCTTTTGTTCACACTTACATAAAATGGGAAAAACCTTAATATCCATTTAAGGCAATTTTGTTGTGGCTTACAGGAGAGCCAGTAGCAATTCCATTATGAGGGTAGTCCTTAACTCCCTCTAATTTTTTTTAAATTTTATTTTATTTTATTATGTTATGTTAGTCACCATACATCATTAGTTTTTGATGTAATGATCCATGATTCATTGTTTTCATAAAACACCCAGTGCTCCATGCAGTACATGCCCTCCTTAATACCCATCACTCCTGGGAATCTGTTTTGATTATTCACCTGTTTTTTGACTCCTCCTCCTTTGAATGTAAACTCTATGTGAGTCTTGTTCATTGCTATGTCCCTAAAATAGGGTAACTGACAAATAATAGGCACATAATAGAGGCCTTAAGGGAATGAGTGAATGAAAAAATTGAAAAAAAAACTATTGAATTTGAAAAACACTACTTGAGCTATCTACCTGCCAGGGACAATGATAGCAAATGGGGCTAGATAGATGGAGTGAGTCCTCTGAGTTACAGACTAAATAAAACATTCTATGACTTATGAACATACTGAAAACATTAGGAAAAGATTTAGTAGTTGTGATCTAACACTTTTCTTTTTTATTATGTTATGTTAATCACCATACGTTACATCATTAGTTTTTGATGTAGTGTTCCATGATTCATTGTTTGCGTATAAAACCCAGTGTTGCATGCAGAACGTGCCCTCCTTAATACCCATCACCAGGCTAACCCATCCTCCCACCTCCCTCCCCCGAGAACCCTCAGTTTGTTTTTCAGGGTCCATCGTCTCTCATGGTTCATCTCCCCCTCCAATTCCCCCCCCTTCATTTTTCCCTTCCTGCTATCTTCTTCTTCTTCTTTTTTTTAACGTAAAACGTATTATTTGTTTCAGAGGTACAGGTCTGTGATTCAACAGTCTTACACAATTCACAGCGCTCACCATAGCACATACCCTCCTCAATGTCTACCATACAGTCACCCCATCCCTCCCACCCCCCACCACTCCAGCAACCCTCAGTTTGTTTCCTGAAATTAAGAATTCTTCATATCAGTGAGGTCATATGATACATGTCTTTCTCTGATTGACTGATCTCACTCAGCATAATACCCTCCAGATCCAGCCATGTTATTGCAAATGGCAAGATTTCAATCCTTTTGATGGCTGTATAATATTCCATTGTATATATATACCACATCTTCTTTATCCATTCATCTGTCCATGGACATCTTGGCTCTTTCCACAGTTTGGCTATTGTGGACATTGCTGCTATAAACATCGGGGGGCATGTACCCCTTCGGATCGCTACATTTGTATCTTTGGGGAAAATACCCAGTAATGCAATTGGGTCAGAGGGTAGCTCTATTTTCAACTTTTTGAGGAACCTCCATACAGTTTTCCAGAGTGGCTGCACCAGCTTGCATTCCCACCAACAGTGTAGGAGGGTTCCCCTTTCTCCGCATCCCCGCCAACATCTGTCATTTCCTGACTTGTTAATTTTAGCCATTCTGACTGGTGTGAGGTGGTATCTCATTGAGGTTTGGATTTGGATTTCCCTGATGCCGAGTGATGTTGAGCACTTTTTCATGCATCTGTTGGCCATTTGGACGTCTTCTCTGGAAAAATGCCTGTTCATGTCTTCTGCCCATTTCTTGATTGGATCATTTGTTCTTTGGGTGCTGAGTTTGATAAGTTCTTTAAAGATTTTGGATACTAGCCCGTTATCTGATATGTCATTTGCAAATATCTTCTCCCATTCTGTCAGTTGTCTTTTGGTTTGGTTGACTGTTTCTTTTGCTGTGCAAAAGCTTTTTACCTTGATGAAGTCCCAATAGTTCATTTTTGCCCTTGCTTCCCTTGCCTTTGGCGATGTTTCTAGGAAGAAGTTGCTGCAGCTGAGGTCGAAGAGGTTGCTGCCTGTGTTCTCCTTTAGGATTTTGATGGACTCCTGTCTCACATTTAGGTTTTTCAACCATTTTGAGTCTGTTTTTGTATGTGGTGTAAGGAAAGGGTCCAGTTTCATTCTTCTGAATGTGGCTGTCCAGTTTTCTCAACACCGTATGTTGAAGAGACTTTCTTTTTTCCACTGGACATTCTTTCCTGCTTTGTCAAAGATTAGTTGACCATACAGTTGAGGGTCCATTTCTGGGCTCTCTATTCTGTTCCACTGATCTATGTGTCTGTTTTTGTGCCAGTACCATACTGTCTTGATGATGACAGCTTTGTAATAGAGCTGGAAGTCTGGAATTGTGATGCCGCCGGCTTTGCTTTTCTTTTTCAACATTCCTCTGGCTATTCGGGGTCTTTTCTGGTTCCATACAAATTTTAGAATTATTTGTTCCATTTCTTTGAAAAAAGTGGATGGTATTTTGACAGGGATTGCATTGAATGTGTAGATTGCTCTAGGTAGCATTGACATCTTCACAATATTTGTTCTTCCAATCCATGAGCATGGAACATTTTTCCATTTCTTTATGTCTTCCTCAATTTCTTTCATGAGTATTTTAGAGTTTTCTGAGTACAGATTATTTGCCTCTTTGGTTAGATGTATTCCTAGGTATCTTATGGTTTTGGGTGCAATTGTAAATGGGATCAACTCCTTAATTTCTCTTTCTTCTATCTTGTTGTTGGTGTATAGGAATGCCACTGATTTCTGTGCGTTGATTTTATATCCTGCCACTCGACTGAATTCCTGTATGAGTTCTAGCAGTTTTGGGGTGGAGTCTTTGGAGTTTTCCACATAAAGTATCATGTCATCTGCAAAGAGTGAGAGTTTGACCTTTTCTTTCCTGATTTGGATGCCTTTTATTTCTTTTTGTTGTCTGATTGCTGTGGCTAGGACTTCCAATACTATGTTGAATAGCAGTGGTGATAGTGGACATCCCTGCCGCGTTGCTGACCTTAGGGGGAAAGCTCTCAGCTTTTTCCCATTGAGAATGATATTCACTGTGGGTTTTTCATAGATGGCTTTTATGATATTGAGGTATGTACCCTCTATCCCTATACTCTGAAGAGTTTTGATCAAGAAAGGATGCTGTACTTTGTCAAATGCTTTCTCTGCATCTATTGAGAGGATTGTATGGTTCTTGTTCTTTCTTTTATTAATGTATTGTATCACGTTGATTTATTTGCAGATGTTGAACCAACCTTGCCGCCCAGGGATAAATCCCACTTGGTTGTGGTGAATAATCCTTTTAATGTACTGTGGGATCCTATTGGCTAGTATTTTGGTGAGAATTTTTGCATCCGTGTTCATCAAGGATATTGGTCTGTAATTCTCCTTTTTGATGGGGTCTTTGTCTGGTTTGGGGATCAAGGTAATGCTGGCCTCATAAAATGAGTTTGGAAGTTTTCCTTCCATTTCTATTTTTTGGAACAGTTTCAGAAGAATAGGTATTAATTCTTCCTTAAATATTTGGTAGAATTCCACTGGGAAGTCATCTGGCCCTGGGCTTTTGTTTGTTGGGAGATTTTTGATGACTGCTTCAATTTCCTTAGTGGTTATAGGTGTGTTCAGGTTTTCTATTTCTTCCCTGGTTCAGTTTTGGTAGTTGATACATCTCTAGGAATGCATCCATTTCTTCCAGATTATCTAATTTGCTGGCATACAGTTGCTCATAATATGTTCTTACAATTGTTTGTATTTCTTTGGTGTTCGTTGTGATCTCTCCTCTTTCATTCATGATTTTGTTGATGTGGGTCATTTCTCTTTTCTTTTTGATGAGTCTGGCCAGGGGTTTATCAATCTTGTTAATTCTTTCAAAGAACCAGCTCCTAGTTTCGTTGATCTGTTCTACTGTTCTTTTAGTTTCTATTTCATTGTTTTCTGCTCTGATCTTTATTATTTCTCTTCTCCTGCTGGGTTTAGGCTTTATTTGCTGTTCTTTCTCCAGCTCCTTTAGGTGTAGGGTTAGGGTATGTACTTGAGACCTTTCTTGTTTCTTGAGAAAGGCTTGTATTGCTATATACTTTCCTCTTAGGACTTCCTTTGCTGTATCCCAAAGATTTTGAACAGTTGTGTTTTCATTCTCATTGGTTTCCATGAATTTTTTAAATTCTTCTTTAATTTCCTGGTTGACCCATTCATTCTTTAGTAGGATGCTCTTTAGCCTCTACGTATTTGAGTTCTTTCTGACTTTCCTCTTGTGATTGAGTTCTAGTTTCAAAGCACTGTGGTCTGAAAATAGGCAGGGAATGATCCCAATCTTTTGGTACCAGTTGAGACCTGATTTGTGACCTAGGATGTGATCTATTCTGAAAAATGTTCCATGGGCACTAGAGAAGAATGTGTATTCTGTGCTTTAGGATGGTATGTTCTGAATATATCTGTGAAGTCCATTTGGTCCAGTGTGTCATTTAAAGTCTTTATTTCCTTGTTGATCTTTTGCTTAGATGATCTGTCCATTTCAGTGAGGGGGTTGTTAAAGTCCCTCACTATTACTGTATTGTTGTCAATGTGTTTCTCTGCTTTTGTTATTAATTGCCTTATATAATTGGCCGTTCCCATGTTAGGGGCATAGATATTTACAATTGTTAGATCTTCCTGTTGGATAGACCCTTTAAGTAGGATATAGTGTCCTTCCTCATCTCTTATTACAGTCTTTCGTTTAAAATCTAATTTGTCTGACATAAGGACTGCCACCCCAGCTTTCTTTTGGTGTCCATTAGCATGGTAATTGGATTTCCACCCCCTCACTTTCAATCTGGGGGTGTCTTTGGGTCTAAACGGAGTCTCTTGCAGACAGCATATCGATGGGTCTTGTTTTTTAATCCAATCTGATAGCCTGTGTCTTTTGTTTGGGGCATTTAGCCCATATACATTCAATACATATACTCTTGAAAGATATGAATTTAGTGCCATTGTATTGCCTGTAAGGTGACTGTTCCTGTATATTGTCTGTGTTCCTTTCTGGTCTATGTTACTTTTAGGCTCTCTCTTTGCTTAGAGGACCCCTTTCAAGATTTCTTGTAGGGCTGGTTTCGTGTTTGCAAATTCCTTGAGTTTTTGTTTGTCCTGGAAGCTTTTTATCTCTCCTTCAATTTTCAATGACAGCCTAGCTGGATATAGTATTCTTGGCTGCATATTTTTCTCATTTAGTGCTCTGAATATATGCCAGTCCTTTCTGGCTGGCCAGGTCTCTGTGGATAGGTCTATTGTCATTCTAATGTTTCTACCATTGTAGGTTACATATCTCTTCTCCAGAGCTGCTTTCAGGATTTTCTCTTTGTCTCTGAGACTGGTAACTTTTACTATTAGATGTCGGGGTGTTGACCTATTTTTATTGATTTTGAGGGGAGTTCTCTGTGCCTCCTGGATTTTGATGCCTGTTTCCTTCCCCAAATTAGGGAAGTTCTCTGCTATAATTTGCTCCATTATACCTTCTGCCCCTCTCTCTCTTCTTCTTCTGGGATCCCAATTATTCTAATGTTGTTTTGTCTTATGGTATCGCTTATCTCTCGAATTCTGCCCTCGTGATCCAGAAGTTGTTTATCTCTCTTTTTCTCAGCTTCTTTTTTCCATCATTTGGTCTTCTATATCACTGATTTTCTCTTCTGCCTCATTTATCCTAGCAGTTAGCACCCCCATTTTTGATTGCACCTCATTAATAGCCTTTTTGATTTTGATAGCCTTGGTTAGATTTTAGTTCTTTTATTTCTCCAGAAAGGGTTTCTCTAATATCCTCCATGTTTTTTTCAAGCCCAGCTAGTATCTTTAAAATCACCATTCTGAACTCTAGTTCTGACATCTTATTAATGTCCATATTGATTAGGTCCCTGGCAGTTGGTACTGCCTCTTGTTCTTTTTTTTGAGGGTATTTTTCTATCTTGTCATTTTGTCCAGAGGAGAATAGATGAATGAGAGAACAAAATGCTAACAGGGAAACAATGAACCCAGAAAAATATACACTAAACAAATCAGAAGAGACCTGAAACTGGGGGAAAAGAAATGAAAGAAAGAAAAAAGAAAAAAAAAAAAGGAAAAAGAAAAAGATAAAAACAAACAGACAAATAAACCAGAATATTATTGGGCTCATGCATAGATCAGTGCCACACACTAGATTTTGGGTGTATTTTGGTCTGTTAGAAGAAAGTGCCTCCCAAAATTTTAAAGAAAGAAAAACTTATATATGTACAAAAATAAGGGTAAATACAATGAAGGGATAGAATATGACTGTAAAGATGAAAATTACAAAAGATTTTATAAAAGGAATTGGTAAGAAGTTGGTTGAAAAGAGAAGAAGAGGATTTAAAAAAAAAGGGAGAGAATGTGATCAGGCAGGACACAAGAACAAAGCCATACACTAGAGATTTAGGGTATATTTTGGTCTGTTAGAGGAAACTGTATCCCAAAATTTTAAAGAGAGAACAACTTATATATACATGTTATATATATATATATACATATAACCAAAAATAAGGTTAACTACTATGAAGGGATAGAATATGACTCTAAAAATGAAAAATAAAAATGATTTTTTAAAAAAGCAAAGATAAGATGTTGGTTGAAAAAGGGAAAAAGAAAAATTAAAAAAAAAAGAAAGTTAAAGAAAAATTAACTTTGAAAGACTAAAGAGTCATGGGAAAAAAGCCATGAATTCTATGTGCAGTATTCCCCCAGTGCTGGAGTTCTGCCGTTCTCGTTGATCTGTAAACTTGGGTCTTGGCTGGCTGTTCTTGTTGATCTTTTGGGGAAGGGGCCTGTTGCCGTGGTCCCCAAATGTCTTTGCCGGAGGCAGAATTGCCCCACCCTTGTCTGGTCCGGGCTAAGTAATCTGCTAGGGTTTGCTCTCGGGAGCTTTTGTTCCCTGCAAGCTCTCCGTACAGCCTTGGAGGCCAAGAGTGAAAATGGCGGCCTCCCAATCTCCGCCCCGGAGGAGCCAAGAACTTCGGGTCCTGCTCCTCAGTGTGCCCCCAGAAAAAAGCAGTCAGTCACTCCTGTCTCCCCAGTCTCCGGCCGCACTCCGTGCTCACCCAGCCTGTGACCGCGCGTTTCTATCTCTGGCACCCGACCCCATGTGGCATCTCCAAACCCAGCAGATCCCTGTGGTGAGCTCCTGTGCCCCCACTCCTCCTCGGGGAGGAAGGGGAGTCTCCCCGGATCTGCCACTTCTTGGGTCCCTGCTGGATGAGCAGTGGCCCAACTGTGCCGCGGATCACAGTTTATGGCAACCCCAGGCTGAGAGTCCGCTCCTCGGCTCCATCTCTGCAGCCGGCTTCCCCACTCCCACCCCTGGGAGCTCTGCCGCACTCAGGCACCCCTGGTCTTTCTGTGACCCCGAGGGTCCTGAGACCACACTGTCCCCGCGAGGGTTCCACCCCCCACTTAGCCACTGGAGTGACGTCCCTCAGTGGAGCCGACTTCTAAAAGTTCCGATTTTGTGCTCCATGGCTCTATCACTTGCCAGAAGTGGCCGACGGAGGCCCCCTCCCCCGCCATCTATCCTCCTGAATATCACCTTGGATTCACTTCTCCGCACGTCCTACCTTTCAGAAAGTGGTCGCTTTTCTGTTCAGAGTGTTGTTGCTATTCTTTTCTTCAATCTCCTATTGAGTTCGTAGGTGTTCAGAATGGTTTGATCCCTATCCAGCTGAATTCCTGGGACCAGATGAAATTTAGGTCTGCTACTCCTCTGCCATCTTGCTCCACCCCCGGTCTAACACTCTTCTTAAACAATGACTGTGGATGAGGAGCTAATTCCAAAGGGGATCCATGCTAAGTAGATAGAAATAAAACTGTTGTCTTTACCGTTAAAGCATTTTCAGAAAAGACCTATTAGAAAAGGACTAGTAATATATAAATATGAGATCTCTAGGATTTTATTACTGAAAGAATATTAACAAAGACAAACTATGTAAGACTAGAAAAACAGTCCATGACTCCTGGGGATAGCAATTCTGCTTTTACCACCATATGCCCTGGCAGACAGCAGAAACTCACAAATATTTACAGCCCCGGCTCTATTTCTCCACTCCTCCTTCCAGAAAAACTCCTTGAATGGGTTGACTCTACCCACTGTTTCTCTATCTATGCGTCTTCCTTCTCTCTAGAAGTCAATTCCAGACAGGCTTTCACACCTACCACCCACTGAACTTGCTTTTGCCAGCTCCCCAATGACCTCCATGTTGCTAAGCAAAGTGTGCATTCACATGATGTAGGGTCAGCACGTGCCAAATAGTCATTGCCTCCACTTCCACTAGGTTTCCAGAAACGCTACTTGCAATGGCGATTGCTTCTTACTCTCATTTGCTGCTTCCTCCTCATCTCTCAGCCTCAGACTCAGCCCTTAGACTACTTCTCTTCATTTGCATTTACCCCCAGTTGTGGATGCATCTTTTTTTTTTTTTAAGAATTATTTATTTACTTTAGGGAGAGAAAGAGATGGAGGGAGGGACAGAGAGACAGAGAGAACACGAGTGGGGGTAGGGGCAGACGGAGAGAAGCTCAGTGGGGAGCCTGACTTAGAGTTCAATCTCACCACCCATGAGATCATGACCTGAGCTGAAACCAACAGTTGGACACTTAACCAACTGAGCCACCCAGGTGCCCTTGAATGCATCTTTAAGATGAAGACTCCCCAGTTCTTAGCACAGACTCACCTTGAACTCAAGATTCCTATACCCAACTAGGAATCTCAAACTTCACATGTCCCAGCCCAAACTGACCTCATCTTCCCAACCTGCTCCTTGTAAAATTTTCCCCATCTCACTAACTGGGGAAGAGGAAACTGGGGAAAGTGGTCTGTCTAGTTTATGAGTTACCCCACTTTTTAAAAAAGATTTTATTTATTTATTTTAGAGACAGAGAGAGAGTGCATGGTGGGAATGGGCAGAGGGACAGGGAGAGAGAAGCTCAAGCAGACTTCAGCACTGAGTGTAGAGCCTGATGCAGGGCTGGATCCCATGACCCTGAAATCATGACCTGAGCCGAAACCAAGAGTTGGATGCTTAACCAACTGAGCCACCCAGGTGGTCCATGAATTACCCCACTTTTGTGCACCTATTTTGCTAACTGCCTAAGAGGCTGGATCCCATTTTCTCAGCTAAACATACTGACTCCAGGCTCACTTTCAGAAGCTAATGACCTGTTTTCTTGTCCTTCCCGATTTGAGTGCTACTTACAATTACTTCTGCTCCCACATCTGGTTTTTTCCCCCCAGTTTATTTCCTACTCTACCATGATTTATGATTGCCCACATTAAGTATTTTGGTTAACCTGCTATTGCTATTTCTCAGTGTTGATTACGTTGCATAAAACAAGGATTTTACTCTAGACAGGTATGATTTAAATGACTAGGTGGAACACACAATTTAAATTTTTTTCTAAAAAATCAATTTTGTTGGGCGCCTGGGTGGCTCAGTTGGTTGGGCGACTGCCTTCGGCTCAGGTCATGATCCTGGAGTCCCGGGATCGAGTCCCGCATCGGGCTCCCTGCTCAGCGGGGAGTCTGCTTCTCCCTCTGATCCTCCCCCCTCTCATGTGCTCTCTCTCTCTCTCTCTCTCATTCTCTCTGTCTCAAATAAATAAATAAAATCTTTAAAAAAAATCAATTTTGTTAATTAATAAGTTATTAGCTTATAGTCCTCATAGTTCATGGTGGCTTTCATTTTTATTTGATACTGTGTATTATGTTTCTGCTGGAAGAGACTTTCAGAGGCTATCTGGGTCAGCTACCTTCCTTCAGATATTTATTATTATCAGCATTGGGAAGGAACCAATTCTTCAGCACTTTGACGTCAGACAACAGCAAAGCAGCATTCGTGCTGGCAAGAAATTGTGCTGGAACAATGCAGAGTACTTTGCAATCTATTTATAGGCCCTTTACCAAAAAATTAATGAAATAATGCTTTATCTTAGAACTTAAAATCTGTATTCCAAGATAAAGAATTTTGAGTTTTACCATATGCTGAATAAAAATTACCTTTAGAGACCCCTTTATTTTTAAAAATAATTTATGTTATTGGGGCACCTGGGTGGCTCAGTCGGTTAAGCGTCTGCCTTTGGCTCAAGTCATGATCCTGGGGCCCTGGGATAGAGCCCCACATTGGGCTCCTTGCTCTGCAGGGAACCGGCTTCTCTCTCTTAATCTGCCTGCTGCTCCCCCTGCTTGTGCTCTCTCTCTGTCAAATAAATAAATAAAAGAAACTTTCTTTAAAAAAATAATTTATGTTATCATTAAAAATTTATACTTCTTTCCCTGTTAACCATTTCTCAAAGTTGTTGGTGGTGTACTTAATTTTGGTTGGTTTTAAATGCTTCTCTCAAATATAATTATCAAAATTTTAATAGGGATTCAGACATGAAGCATAATACATTTTTGCATGAATACCAGTTTTTATATACTTTGAATTCATGGTTCCCTATTTATTATTAAAATAAAACCACCTTATGGATAAGAATTCTGTCTTCTATATTCTTTGATTCTTGTCATGGGACATACTATAGTGAATTGAGCACTGTGTCTACTAAATAGATGTTGTTAAATGACATTCTTAATTTCAAGGGTCATTTATGGACATGCCTAATTTGGATAGGCTATTGCCAGGAGTTTGAGACATAGAAATCATAAATACATAGATGATGTTGAAAAGGAGCCAAAATGATTTTTTTTTAAAAGTAGATTTGAAAACAACTAAGCAGACCCTTTAGAAATGAGAAATTCAGTTCTATTTTAAAATTCAAAAATGAGTTATATAGCTTGAAGTTTTCAGACATATAAAGTCTATATCTTATATTTATCCAACAGATATGTAAGAAGATAAATCTTAGAAAACATGACAGCGTGGTAAAGATACAGGAAATGTGAAGGGAAATCTGAAGGAAGAGATGGTCTAAATGTGTCCCACTGGAGCTCCAGGGGAGTAACAGGAGAAAATATAGGAAAGACAATGATTAAAGGGTAACTGTGAAGAATTTTCTCTAATTGAAGATAAATTAGGCTGAAAACAGATACTGACTCCTGAGCTGGATAAATTAATTGAAATGTATTAAATAATTCTGAATCCGGAGAACATCAAAAACAAAGAAGCCTCATGACAAGTATGGGTCCCAGGTTCAACTCTGTAAATGTGGTCATGCTGCAAAATTAATGAACTCATCCCAGTGAGGGCCTCTATATAGGAGAGTCTGGCAGAGAGTTCAAATCCATCCTTTTTCCAGCTAGCACTTCTTGGTAGGGCACCTGTTGGGAATGATCCTGAGCCCTCGGGCCTGCACAGTGATTCCAAGAAGGAAGGGAAGGAGGAAGGAGCAGTGATTCCAAGAATCTCCCAGTTAAACTATTCTTGGAAGAGTAATCTAGATTATTGGTGATAAGGGCCCCATTTACTGGTGTTGCTTATTCCCAGCCCAACACACATAACACCACCCATCCTTTTACCCCAAAGGAGATGAAAACTTCAGCTACCCCTCAACAATGGGGCAGGAGCAGAGGACAGTCACCATCCATCATTTATGTTATATCTGAACTCCCATAATTATAGGCACATTATGGTGGGGTACTGCTGTAACACTACACATATAAAATTATATTCACAAGGAGGCTGTAGAAATGCTAGACTTGTATGCATCTAACAAACATCCTGATATTCCTACCTTCATGTATATCTATTTATCTGTATACATGAAATAAAAACTAAATAAGTTCAAAAAATAATGAAGCAAGCCATTATCATAGTGGAAGATTTTAGCATACGTCTATTGATAGATCAAGCCCTCTAAAATGAGTGGCGTTATATGAAAATTGGACAATACGATTGAAATGTGTTTAAACGGACATATAGAGAGCCCAACTGGGAAGTGCTTATGCTTTACAAGCATACATGTAACAGTTGCAAAATCTGATAACCTACTAGTTCACAAGGAAGTATGAAGAAATGCCACTGGATTTGTTTCATACAAATTCTTTGCTCTGTTGATAATATAGTAAAATTATAAGTGCATTACACAATGATGGGTAAAACAAAAACCAAAGTCTTTGAAATACGTTAAGAGGACTGAGATTGAGGCTTGATGATCACACTCACTCAGACACACACAGATGATTCAGATTATGTTTTCCCGCCATAACCACAAGGCAAGGGGTGGAGGACGTCCAATGGGCACAGCTACCCAGCCATCTTCTTTTCTCCCAGGGAGATTCATCTGAGTGTTAGGGATAGAGCTCTGCTTTGAGTTAGGTCCTGCCAGGCCACAGGGCAGGCTGACTGGGGGCTTTCCAAACCTCTAATATCACCCATCATGTCAATCAAAAAACTGCAGGAAAATTATTTTTGACAGTCTCAAAACTGCCTTTCATATCATAGAATGTAGCTCTGATGTCCAAGCAGTATAATTTCTTATTACGCAGCAGGTGCTATCATGTTACATCATCCATTAAAATGACAAGGCAACTCACAAGAGTAGTCAACTGCAAGAGTATATATGGCCAGTAGGAGTTATGTGCACATAACAGGCAATTGCTGAGTATGCACTGGACAAATGGATGTATAGAGAGTGGGACTTACTGGATAAAAAGCATAGTTTTGTGCTTCGGTATGAAAAATGAGATCATGACAAAAGGACAAATAGAGAAAGGAGAATAGAGTCTAAAACAAGCCCCCACACAGAGGTGATAAATGAATAAACGGAAAGTGAGAAATAAGAGCTATCCAGTATATATGGACCACTCTTCCAGGGAAGGAGGAAGTTAGTGTGCTTATCAGTTAGAGGGGACTAGGTCATGCTAGCACTGCGAACCATGGGACAGAAAAGTTCTCCCTCCATTTGCTTTCAGACTTCCAAAAGATAGCTGATTCCCATGTTAATTAGCTAATTCTCACTATTTCCAGCCTCCCATTTGCATCATAACTCACATCACTCTGACTAGGTGCAAACATTTAGGAAAACAAAGAGTAATGGGGAGGAGTCTGCCCCAAGAAAAATTCAATGGCTCATAATAAATTGGGGAAAACATTTGTCTTAAAGATAAGGCAAGGTTGATACCCTTAAAAAATACAAATAATCCAGTAACACTTGAGCAAAGCCATGCACTTACACCATGAAAACATAAATGACCAATAATACCCACAGTAAAAAGTTCAGCTTCACTGTAAACCAAGGGAATGCAGATAAACACAAGTGCTGGAGCAGTTTGCAAAGACTAAGGGAGATTTAAAAAGTGATTAGTAGCCAATATCGGCAAAGTGTTTGAAAAACGAACATGGTACCCCTCTGCTGGTGAGCTTGAAAGTGAACGTAATCCTTCTAGACAGGTACTTGGCACTATGTACCAAGGACCTCAAACACAGTAATTTCAATTCTGGAAACTTAGTCCAAAGAAGAAACAATTAGGAACTAAAATGAAGATGTATGTTTCAGGATTATGTATTATAGCATTATCTATCATGGTGAAAAACTAGACACTAAATAAATGATGAAGAGTAATGAATTCATTGGATTCTTACAGTATGACAGAATTAACTGCTTGGAAGCAAAACAATATCCTAGGGAAATGCTAATGATAGAGTGTCAAATGAAAAAGAAATACATATTAAAATGTACATGCCTAGAAAAAAGTAAAATTTAAAAATTGTTAATAATAATTTCCCCCATACCCTACTTTTTTCATTGAAAATTGCATTTCCCAAATATTTTTCTCTATTTTTTCAGATTTACAGAATTTTTACAAATCTATCTTTTGATATATATATTCTTTTGATAATACTAAAGTTAGTAATAAATTCACCATACTCATCCCAACTATGACTACAACATAACTTGAAGAATAGATCTGCTTTATCTTTTAGTCAAGCTGCTCAGCATTGGACACCTAAATACAGCAAAGTGCGTGGATTATAATGATCAATTTCATCCAAAGTCACAATCATTTATGCCCATATTCCCATATTATAAATACACACACACACACACACAAACACACAGATTAGAAAGGTCATCAGATTGTTCTCTCTTCTTTACAATAGGACTGACTTTTAAAATAAAATGGCAAACTCTGCCATTTAAAAAAAAATTCTTTACAAAATACACCAAACCAAGAGAATAAATGCTCTTCAAGTAGCTAAGAGACCTAAATGGGGAAGAAACTTATTTAAATGAACGAATGACTCTAAGGAAAAAGAAAACCTCAAACCCACGGTCATACAAATGTTAGGTAATAAAACTGGTTTCAAATGTCATATTTTGTTTCATAGTTCCAATGTAGGCTTATTTTAAAACAGTGTGAGGTTTATAAAGGTGGGCAATTCAAACATACTTTTCTTAGTGTTTTGTTCTTGTTTTTATTAAATAAACTCAGAAATTGGAGACTTTTACAGTGTCATTATATAGTATTTGCCTAAGGAGTAATATTAACATCCAGAAATTGAAGTTGGCAGAGATCAGACACAGAATAGTGATTAAGCAAGAACAGTACTCATGTCAATTAGAAGTGTGCGCATTCAAGTATCATTACAAAGACTGCCACATTTGGAGACCTGGTTTCTTAACCGGAACCAGGTGTTATTTGATACCAAATATGCTCCCCTTATTGGCATGGTTTATACCTACTATTTACCTCTGATTTAGTGCATGTACATCAAGTGCAGAGAGACAAATTAGTAGTTAGCTGCAGCAAGAGCTAAGGAAATGTTAACAAAATGCTGTATCGTGGAGCTGCTGGAAGCCCAAAAGCGACCCCCTGTCTCCCTGTTGAAGGTCACTCAGTGGCCTCCTGCTGCACTTCATACTAAGCTCCACTCCACTGGTGCATCCAGCCTTCCCAGTTCCATCTCATCCCACTCTTCCCTTCTCAACACTGGTTTCCTTCCATCTCTCAAACAGACTAAGTTCTTTCTATTTCGTAGCCTTTGTACATGTTCTTCCTTCTGACTGACAATTTGGTCCGTACCACGTGGCGGCCATTTCTGTCTTAACTTAAAGGGTCTTTCGAGAGCACCCCCACTTCTGTGTATCTTGTGTCCTGTCCTAATTTACAACTGAGTCCTGGTTATTTCTTTCATGGTATTTCTCAGGGTGGATGAGGATACCTTTATTTGTTTACTTTGTATTGTCTATTCCTTTTTAGACTCTTACTTCCATGAGGGCAGGAAGGATACTTTGTTCACTGTCATGTACCCAGCACCTAGAGTAGTACCTGCCAAGGAGCAGGTACTCCATTATATGTAATTGTTGCAGGCAGGGAGGCCAAATAAAATGTATTCTCATCTATAATGTATTTGTGGAATAGATTTCCATGTCTAGGAAAGAGCATTATGATTGCAAATATAAGCCATTCCCTCTTTATCCAGACATCCTATTATCTCTCTTACCCATTCTTTAACTGAGATCCTACCAACGTCAACAGAAATTCTGTGAATAGCTAGGAAAAGACCTGGAACATATCAAACAAAAGGGGGAAATGATGGATTTACACATCATTATTTTCCAGACCCTTTCATTGGCATAATGAGATGACGGATGCATATGTCATAATTCATAGGCTGACACTTCCCTCATTTCACATCTCAGCAATCCTGCGTATGACTTCATTTGCTAGCATCAATGTTAATCATAAGCACTCTTTGTGTCTGAACAGTGCATTTCAAGGGTCAAGATCATATAAAGTTCTACCCTGATAAGATAAATGAGTTGGATTTGGGAGGAAGATTAGTAATCAAAAAGCACTGTTTCTCAAATAATACAATATATGTTAAAAAAAAAAAGAAGAAGAAGAAGATAGCAGGAGGGGAAGAATGAAGGGGGGGAAATTGGAGGGGGAGAAGAACCATGAGAGACGATGGACTCTGAAAAACAAACTGAGGGTTCTAGAGGGGAGGAGGGTGGGAGAATGGGTTAGCCTGGTGATGGGTATTAAAGAGGGCACATTCTACATGGAGCACTGGGTGTTATACACAAACAATGAATCATGGAACACTACATCTAAAACTAATGATGTAATGTATGGTGATTAACATAATAAAAAATTTTTAAAAAAGCACTGTTTCTACTTTTCCTTTTCAACTATAGAATCTTAAGTATTTCCCTTTTGCTTTCATATAAACCAGACTGAGTTCTAAAGACATGCCTTACTTAGTTCTAGGACAAAAACTTCGTGATGATCAATTCTGTCAACTGGTCAATTCACCTGGCCCAGTAGGCTTATCCTCACAGCAGAGACTCCCGATCACCTTAGTCTCAGGACACGTTCTGACTTCTGGTGGAATATGTTCGAAGAGCTTTCTGAGAGGGGTTTGGGGCTTTGTCACCTGGTTCTGTCCGTGAGATGCAGCCCACAGACCCACATGTCTTTCTAACCTCTGCACCTGCTCCCTGGAAATTGGAGTTCCCCCTACTGTTTTATCTTCTCTTCCTTCTTCACAGTGGCATTCCTTCCCCAAATTCTACTCCAACCTGTGACCCCACTAAAGCTCTGCGGAAATCATGGACAAGATTTACTTGGAGACTCTTAGTTCCTTACAATTAAGACTCCTGAATGAAGGTGGAGGAGAGAGGTATGATATTATTTGATTGTGGCTTATCTCCTTGTCTTTCAAATATTTACTTCTTTGATTTTGATGGTCCAAAACGAACACGAGGATTTATTTTTTGATTTAATATGTAGTCTTTTAGGAAACAATATATGGTTATCTTTTCTTCCCGCCAGTTCTTGTTGTTCAATTTGTGTTTTGTCAAATCACTCAGAAACGACCGACAAATATGTGGACTATTTCACTGCATAGCATTTTCCTAATGTTATATCAACACCAAAGGATCACCAAACATAGAGTTTAATTATGCAGTTTTTCAAGAAGTTTTTTTTTTTAACATAGAAAGTGTTCACTGGGCTATTTATTGGCGTCTTAACTTATACATGCTTTCCTAATATCATGGGTAATATAATAGTTTCCTTCTAAGTCCCCTAATGCTTACAATTGAGATTCCCAGAGTTCTTATGGACCACCTAATGCCTGGACCCACTGGCGTCTTTCTCACAACAGGTGGAATGTAAGGCTTACTGGTGAATTACAGGTATTTGATGTCATGAGAATTATAAGTTTCATAAATGTTATTATGCCTCTGATTACTATCATTATTCCAAACACACCATTTTAATATCTTTGGACACCTAACATTCACAATCAATCCAGTTAACCTTATAACATTTACTCTGATATACCCCCATATATATTTATAAATCTTACATATGTAGAGGCCTTTATTTCCCTGAAATTTGCCATCATAGCTCCAAAGGGAAAATGCACCGTTCCTAGAAAAATGATTAGCACACAGTGTTATACTTGCTGTTATTATACACTAAGTACAAAATTCATGGTCTTTTGACTTTAAAGTCAGATCAAACTAGTATTTTGAAGAATACGTATTTATAGAATGTGATGGTGCCACACCTTGACAAGGTTCTGGAAACTATTATTATAGATACAACCCATAATATGGAATATGGTTGTATAGATACAACCCATATCAGAAAACTCTATATTATTAATAGAATCAATCAAAACTCAAATACCTATTTATTAAAATTATTATATGAATGACTCATTTATGTATTTTCTATGAAATATTTATTTTATGATTTTGTTCCTTTAAAATGTTTTGATAACAGAATATGATTTAATCAAAGTAAGCACCAAAATAATAATGACCTTTAATTTGTCTGTATTGAGAGTAAAGGGATAATTAGTCGAAGTTAGCCCCTATTTAAGGTGGAATTATCCTGACAGTTCTGTGGTAGCTTTAACTTAATCCTCTACTTATGAACCCAAGCAAATTAATCTGAAATGCAAATTGTTCTCTCCTGTCTCCAGTTTCTAGCTTACTCAACATCCAAAAAATATTGCATTCATGTTCCCATATCATTTGTCCCATATCCACAAGGGCAGGATTTTTTTTCCCCCTCTATGAGTTCTTTGCCAGTCTCACTGCCTAGAACACTGCCAATATCTGATGATTGAATGGATGAATATAATACAAAGATTAATTCTCCATTAAATGATAGTTTTAAATTGTTCTACTGGATTACACTTTGGTCATACCTATAAAAGTAAAACAAGTAGAGAAAGAAAATCATTTTCTAAGAATTCATGCCTAAATCAGATAATCATAAAAACAGAAAACCTGAAGATTACTCTAGCAGATGCTGTGATGTGCCACGCAGACCTCGCCTCATCACCAAGAAACTCATTGTCCCAGCCACCAGGACGGCTTCCTGCTCACAGCACACACCTGAGTCCCTGCCCTGGGACTGTCTTTGGCTGATGAGGGCGGACTCACCTGAAGCGTTGCCCCTCGCAGGGCAGCTAAGGACTGGTCAGTCTAGGGGCATGAGGGCTTGGCCCCTGCCTTTGAAGATTCACGTCTTCTCTGAAGGGTCAGTCTGACTCCAGAGAGCACCTCCACCCCTCGTCTCTCCCCAGCCAGTCCTGTGGGATCACGGAGGTTTCTGTTTTTACTACATCACAGTTGAGCTTCTTCCTCTGCCCATTCCTGCTTCCCCCACTCCCACAGAGCTATTCTTCCTAAAAGCACTTCCTAATGAACTTCCTCTATGCAAATCTCAGTCTCCTGTCCCCGTCCCCGAATCCCTGTCAAAACACAGGTAGCAGAGTTCGTGGCCAGAAGTAGTCTGGGGAAGCAAATCTAAAATGGTATTTTGGAGCTGGATCACCTGTCAATCACTGGCAACCAGGACCCTGTTTCTGGCAGTTTGTGGAATACTGGCTATACCAGGGCACACAGTGGTGGCATCACTGTTAAAACTGCCCCTGGTGCTGAACGGGATGGAACATCAGTGGGAGGAAACTTACTAGCAGGTGCAATGCATAAGGGATTGGAGGGTTTTAGACAAGTCAATCATCATAAGGACCATGGAATTGATGCTCTTCTTCAAGGCACTGGAGAAAGACAATGAGAGACTGAGGTGGTGCCAGGCAAACTGTAAAAATCAGAGGACCTCTCTGGCAGCTGATGAAGAGACTCCCACTTCCTGTAACTGAAGGGTAGAGTGAGCAGAGGATCCAGCCTTCCTAAGAGTCGAGGAGCACCAAAGAATGAATTCTCAACCTGGACAAGGCTGCTCTGTCAGAACCAGGGCCCCAGCAGGGTGGGAGTGGAGCTGTGAGACTTGGAATGAGACATCTGGACCAATACACTTAAGAACCTGGAAACTCCAGGTGCTCCTGGAATGTCTGGGTCTGCAGAGTGGCCCATCCCTCCCTCCCACATGAAGATGATGTGACAACCTGCCACCCGCCTGTTCTCTCCTGGCCAGCTGACCACATAGTTGGGATTAAATCACCACATAACCAGGTAGGGAAAGACAGGACCTGATAAGGGAACAAAGGGACTATATCCAAAGGGCCAGAAGTCCCTACCCAGCAGGTGTCAGCAAGTGACAGTGTACCTGGAACTGAGTCCTGGGGGGATGGATCAAGGAAGATACAAAGTGGGCAAGGAAAAACATTTGGTATTAGAGCATCCTGCAATGATACAGAACTTAATGCCATGGTCTTGGAAGATGGCATTAATACACTGCTAGGTTGGCCCTCAAAAGCTTGAAGAAAGTAATGGCTTATATAATGAAAGACAAAGCCAGACATGCCAGACTAGTTGTTGAAGAGGAATAAGATAGATGGGCAACCACCAAGAGCGTTCTCTCCATCTATGCAACAAGAGACATCAAGGATGGATGATCAGGAGGCTGAGGGCCACTAACCCCTATAAAAATCAACTCTTTGCTCAAGTTTCATACAGTGAAGCCCTTAACTGAAGAGAGGCCTGGTCCCCAGAAGGAGGCACCAGCAACACCAGAACAAGTGTACACAACAAGGACTCAGCCAGCCCTGCTCCAACAAATCCCAAGGCCATGCAATTGAGGAAAGGCTAAGCCTGTGGAAGAATCACAATGCAGACCTCTAGCCAGAGTTCAGAATATTCTTAAAGTTGCACATGGAAGCTGCATTTAACCAAACAGAATAAAAGAGTCTTCATCTATGTCATTAGTCTTTGGAGTCCTATAACCGAACTGAAAATTTCAGGCAAAGCAGCTCTATAACCCCTTCCTCTCAAAACCTCAGTTTGCCTAGTCCCTAAAAATAGCATTTAACTAAATGCTAACTCTGAGAAATAACCATACAAAATTAAGGACAAATTTTAAGAAAAAATAGTTACTTAAATATATCAACCAAGAGGAGATTCTTTTTAGTTACAAGTCTCCATATGAAAGATTTAGGGCAAAAAGGAATTCTTGAGGTAGACCTAATTAAGGTTCTTATCAAATGTGGTGTATATGCAATTTTCCAATTCCTTTGACAGTTCATTAAGAAGTTTCAGAGAACTTCAAGGTCATGATTCACTTTTATCTTTGTAGACACCTTTCTTCAGGATTAAAATGTGAGGATTTAAAGTGATATTCAAATGTGGGCCAGTACAGGGACAGCAGACTTCTATATTTTACCAAGATTAACATTTTGGAATATTTTATATATAATTTTCATTAAGATCTAAAATGTTTTATGAAAGGAAAATGTTCATAGGAAACCCAGTTGAGTTTTTTTCCTTCAGAACTACTAAAGGCACCAAGGATTTCCAGTAAATTAATGAGTGTATCAGGGAGGGTTTTCTATTTGTGTTCTGGAAGGTGCATTTCCTCCTCAGCAGCCCTGAGTGCATGAGAATATTCCCTACTGGAATAACAGCTTCAGTCTGGTATCTTCTATAGAGGGCTCATGGTGCCTTGCTGGGGTCCAGGAGAAGCAGTTAGAAATCCTGATACTCACCATTCTGAGGTTCCTCTCTGACCTCCCTGTCAGTGGGGGTGAGAGTAAGAGATTGTGTATTTCCTCATTACTGGTGGTGATGATGAGGAGGCGTGGGGGTGGGAGGATGAGGAGAGCTACTGTTTACCAAGAAGTCAGACACCTACATGTTTTGTATGAGCTGAATTTGATACTCATTATAACATCAGGAGGTAGAAACTGATTATTCCTAGTTTTACAAATGAGGAAACTGAGGCTGAGGGTAGTTAAGCAATTCACACAAACAAGGTCATACAACTGGAAAGTGGCACTCTGACTCCACAGCCTGCACCTGTAGTCACTGCCTCGCCATTGATACTATGCTTTTCCGGGACCTTTCACAAGTGAAACCAATTGGGAATGTGCAAAAGAGAGCTGAAATGGTCACAAAGGTGAGGCTAGGTTTCAAGATACCCATCTCTACAGCAATGGCTTCTTCCTGCTGGCTTCTCCCTTCATTCCTCAGTCCTCAGCAGAAGCTGTCTCTGGACTTTCCATAACTCCTCCCTCTCCCTCCCCCACGCCCCCAATCCATTCTCCATGGCAACCAGAGTTAAGTGTCCCAAAGAATAAATCTGTCCCCACTGCTATTCTGTTGTAAATGCTCAAAAGCACCCCACGGCTTTAGGAGGAAGCACACATCCTTTGGGCATAAGCAAACTCTCCTGCCATCCCCAGCTCCTTTTTCATCAGTGGTGTGCTGCACACTGGTCATACCCACGTCAAGCAGACTTCGATATTTTGAGGGATTTTGAGAGAAGTCTTGAGACTTTTGTAAATCCACTAATTACTAAATACTCCTATATCAATTTTCCCAAAGATTTTGCTAGGGCATAATCAGATATAAAATTGAAAATGAAGTTGCAGTCTGAAATGGCAAGTCCAGTGGATGAGGAAAACCACAACACTCATGGGGACAGCACGGAAATATCTGGCCTCTTTGTAGGTCCAGAGAAGCACAAAGCTAGGCGGATGCTCTTTGTGGGGGATGTGGGAGAAAGGGGAGGGAAGGACAGAGGGGTAGAGGCAGGTTCTGAAGAATGGGCAAGTAGCAAAATCATCTTTGGGATTGTAGTGTTTTCCCTCCTATGAGGAAACCATACCAATGGTGGGCTTAGCCCTTAGCCGGGCTGGGCTCATTTGAAAAGAAGCAAGGGTCTGTGAGAAGCCAAGCAGAAGAGGGAGCAAAGGGAGAACCACAGGTCCTACACAATATGTAAAATTAAACTAAATGGACACCTGTTCATAATTTACAATTACTATTTGATTTTCATAGTCAACAGCAGTGCAATAACTAGAAAGTGTGTATTTTAAAGGACAATATGGAGCCATTTTATTTTCAGCATTTTAATTGTGTAGGGGAGGAAACATTTTTCCTTCCACCCTTTAAGGTCTTCCAGGTGGTTTAAGAATTAAATTGACATGAGACAGATTAACAGAGAAAACAAAACAAAGCCCAAGGTTTACTACATGCACACGGAGGCCCAATAATGAGGTGAAGACCTAAAGAAACATCCCAGGGCGCCTGGGTAGCTCAGTCAGTTAAGTTGTCTGCCTTTGGCTCAAGTCATGATCCCAGGGTCCTGGGATAGAGCCCCGCTTCTGGCTCCCTGCTCAGCGGAGAGCCTGCTTCTCCCTCTGCCGCTCCCCCTGCTTGTGCTCTCTCTCTCTGTCAAATGAATAAATAAAATCTTTAAGAAAAATAAAGAAACAACCCAGGCAGGCAGTTTTTATACTTTTTAGAGAAAGGGACCATAAGTCTGTGAGGAATTGACAGGACAAAGAAAACTTAACTTTGGGAGCTTCCACTAGTAAGGAATTCTAAACAGAATTTGGGCTGGGGTAGTAAATTAGTAAAACGTAACAAGGGTTGTTTATATAGACTTCTTGGCTCTCAATTCCCCACCTCTGGTGATAAGGAGGTCTCCTTATCTCCTGCTACAAGGAGGGCACCTTTCACACGGGAGACTGATTTCTTGCTTTCAGGAGACAAACGCAGGGGAGTGGGGGGTCAGATTGTTTTTTCACTGGCTGTTTCTTAAGTGACTCTTACATTTTGGGGTGGCCTGCCCTTGGCACGTGCAACTGCAAGCTTAGCCATCCTCTTCTGGAAACTTGGATTTGTCAGTCCTTGGAATTTGGCATTTAAATATGCTGAAATACTATTTTTCATTTGGCTTTGAAAGAAAACCTTAAATTCTAGAACCTATAAAACTAACACCAACTTGAACCATTAGTCTTGAAACTCTGAGTGTGCCTCTTTGGACTTATTTCTACAAAATGTTTCCAAGAAACTAAGTAACAGCTAAACAGTACATTTTGTACTAGTGAGTTACTCCATCCTGCTGGCAAATCTTCCAGCCAGTTGAGTTCTATTTTCCCTTATTATCTTTTTCTGAGCCTCCCTTTGGTTTTCCCATTGCTCCATATTAGGAAATACAAGGAAAGCGCTGACAACTTTAGTAGGCCTAAGTGTTGGCGCATGTTTACCTTGTACTCTATATTGACTTTTTGATACAGATTTTGAGCAACACTTTGTTTTCCAGATTTTAGGAGAGAACTATTCTTTCCTTTTTTTACTTCAAAAATAGTTGGGAAGCCAAAGTTGGTACTTTGCTCTTTTTTTGCTTATTCCCAATTTATCAAACGACTGGGACTCTTGCTCTCATTAATTTCAATCTATTTTTTAATGTCTGTAACAGAGCTATGGACAAAATGTAAAGCAAATGTAGTTCAACCACAAAAGTTTAAGAGTAGTATTAGAAACAGGTAATCTTAAAGATTATACTTTATCTAGATTAACTATCGTGTACAATGTAATGCCCGATAACAGAGAAATGCTATCATGGAATTCTACAAATTAAAAACACTAGAAATACAAATTGTGTGAAAAATACATAGCATGTTAGTAGTCAGAGTAAAAGAGTGGAAATAAGTTATACTAAATTTTATTGATACTTATATATAATCATTTGAGAGAAATGTATTCAACATTTTAAACGGAATTTATTAACTATTACATCACCTACGAAGAGAACAAAAACCAAGAAATCTTGTACCTGTTTGGTTTTTAAGCTGTACATTGTAATGATCTAAAATCCAAGTTAAAACTGATGACTTACCTTAGATGTGTTAAAAAGCCCCCTGGGAAGTAGCTACAACCAGCTCCAGCCCTATCAGACACACAGTGTTTCAAACTTTCCCCTTACTTGAAGAATGAGTGAAGGATTTGGGGCTTCAGGCTTCAGGGACTATGCAAAAGGCTCTCACGCGTTTGGCCTTGTCTCATGTTTCATCCCCTCGTATTAGCAACAGGCGTATCTAATTTTACTCAGTGACATAAACAGCTCATACCACACTTAAAATTGTTTGGGCACCAATTCCAGGACACAGCTCTAAGTGGGCCAAAAAAAAAAAAAAAAATTCTTACAAAACCAACATTTAAATCCTGAATCATGATAGTCTTATGTAATTATAACTTTCCAAAATTAACTTTACCTTAAGTGAATAGCAAAAACCAGACTAGTTTCCAGTAGAATTTAATGTTGACAAAATCTCTTGGCAATCATTTCAAATTAACATGCAACATTTAGAAGTTATGACTTTATTAGTATTAAATGTATACTATTCTCATTCACGTGAAACGCACGTTATCATAATAGTCACTTCTTAAAAATCACTTATTTTAAGCCTCTTTTTAAGTGAAAAACTTTAATATTTGAGAAGAAAACCTTAGGGAATGATCATCCTAATAAAGAGAAGGTAAATAAATTCTGCCCGTTAAAATTACGACAGTTCTTTTCCAGTAAACTAAATTTATATTATGTTTAACAAAGGATGTGAATGTAACAATGCAGGCTTGATGTTTATCTTTATTCATTTTCATAAGATGTAAAGAAATATCAAGCTTTTAAAATAATCTTTTATTTTGCATTATTTTTATATATAGCCTGGTAAGCAGCATGAATTAACACAGATTAAATTATATACTTGAAATTTGTATTTTAGCACTAAACCTTGAATAGGAGAAGCAGTGCAATGATAATCCACATGCTTAATATTTATTTTCTTTTCTTCTCAGGAGACCTTTTCTCTTACTCTACTTATTCATAACTCTAATTTCTTTTGACATATGATGCTTCTCATACCAACAGCTGCAGGCCTTAAATTAAAAGCTGATATAGCTTCAACTAATCACACATTTATTTATAAGACTTTAAAAAATCTTTCATGAACTCTCTGCACATTACAATTTTCTCTGACACAGCAATTTAGACATAAAATTACAGCACAACACAACTATCTCATATATATATACATATATATATACACATATAAAATGCTTAACAATGATGATATGAGATGTATGTTTGTATCAGTTTGTGTCTAAAAAGTCAAACTCTGAAACTCCTAACTCAATATTCTGGTTGAAATGTCACACATTTAAAGGCTACATATTGAGGGACCTTTTCATCAATCAGTAAATTGGTTTTATAACAATAAACTTTTCAATGTTTTGTGGACTGCTTTGTAAAAATGTTACTCAAGTTATGGATTTGATCTCCATTCACATCTACAGATTCATTTAATACTACCAACTTTTCAGTCCTTCAGGAGGAGGGCTTAGAGAAAAACATCTTTCATTTTATAGAATAGTTGAAATTATTAAAACAAGATCTTCAAAGTTTTTAATGTAAGGTTAGCTTCAGCTTGTAACTCACATATACACATCTCAGTGTATATGTTTTCAGTGGAATCATAACATTTTAAAGCTATAAGAGGCCTTAAAGGAAACAACCTAGTCAAACAGTGCACTGGATGTAAAATAGCTCGCTCAAGGTTACAGAGCTGGTTTGGGCGTGGCAAACAAACAGAAGCAGTTCTCTATTCCTACAGAGAACAAACTGGTGGTCACCAGAGGGGGGATGGGTGAAATAGGTACAGGGGATTAAGAAGTACAAGCTTCCAGTCATAAATAAGTCATGGAGATGAAAAGTACAGCGTAGGGAATATAATCAGTACTATCGTAATAATGTATAGCGACATGACCACACTTCTCTCGGTGAACACTGTGTAATATATACAACTGTTGAATCACTATGTTGTACACCTAAAACTAATGTAACATTGTGTGTCAACCGTACTTCAATTCAAAAAAGAAAGAAGAAAGTCCTTAGGCTCTTATGTCTTACACAACTATAGGATCCTCTGGGATTCACCCTTATCCTTCCCCTTACAGTCAGTTAGCAATCCTGCCCTCCCACCTCGCTTCTGCCTGGGGCGGACAGTCCTGCTGCCTAAGACACTGGGTTAGAGAGACCACTTTTAGATCTAGTGAAAACAAGGAATTTCTTGTAGAGATATGGTTCGTTTTGAAACGGGAGGTAAGTCTGCCTGAGGAGGGAGGATATAGGGGATGATGGGGGATGAGACAGTTCCAAGTTTGAAAAGAAGAGAGAAGTTGTGAAGAGCTGGGCAGTAAATTTACTAGTGAATATACCAGACAGTGTTTGGGCCCAGCTGAAGTTGATCAATATACAGCGTTCCTATTTTTAATAGTTCCTGTGACTTTGGATACTAACTGCGGATGTGAGCTCCTATGACTAAATCCCCCCACACCACCTCACTCTTTCCTCCCAGAGTAAATTCATCATCTCCCAAACCTGCTCTTTTGTTCATCCCTCCTTTCTCAGTTTCTGACGCCATCCTCCACAAAGTCACCGCTGACTGATTTGGGAACCTCCCTCACTAACCAGCCGGCCAGTCACTAAGCCGCAGTATCTCCTCCCTCTGCCTGCTCCCTTCTCTCTGGGGGGCCCGTGTCTGACTGGGGGGCTCACCAGCAGGTGTCTCCTCGTGCTCAGTACCTGTTGGCCTGCTTCCGGGGCAGGACTGTCTGCCACATTCCATTTTAGACTCCTGGGATTGCCAGAGAAACGCCGAGAACAGCTCATTCTCTCCTCATCACTCCCCAGCCTCAAGACCTTCAGTGAGCCTTCAGGATGGGGACCACGTTCTTGACAGGGCACACACACCTTTATGACTGGGCCGTGTCTGTCTCCCCTGTCCCCATCCTTTAGGTTCGGTAAGAAACTACATGCCATTGGGTGTCTGGCTAAATATGACTAGAGTTACCTCCCATCCTTTTCTTTCTAATGACTATTTAACTTTTTAAAGTCTGTTCATATGTCATTATCAGCTTTCTATATGTATTTATAAACTTATAGTTATTTGTATTTACATTGCCATCATTGCTTTATATACATATTCTCTCTATTAAACTATCAACTCCTTGCTCAGCACCTGAGCCCTCAATTAACTGAACCCTGAATAGTTACACCAAATTCAACGTTTTTTATGATATCAATTCCATAGCACACCGTAACAAAAAAAAAAAAGAAAGAAAGAAAAGAAAAAAGAAAAAGAGCTAATACACGATCAGGATGACATTATAAGACTTTTCCAGAAGAGGTCAGTGTAACAGTAATAAAAGTATTCGCTTTCAGGGCAAATGAAATGTGAAATCAAATTAAAATATTTTGTGAGAGATAAACTTTCAAGCCTTAAAAAATAACCATGTCAATGATCTGCCCCTCCAATCAAAGCTACAGCTTCCTCAAGAGAGATGGCCATCGACCTTTCACATAAGCAAAATGCAATGATTCTCTACACAAATGAAAACGCAACAGGTTTAAATCTGGAATGTAATTAATGTAATCACCTGGATGCTTCTCACCCAAATTCTCTGATTATTCTTAAATAGAGATCATCCAAGTGTATACATTTTAGAAAGATAATTCCTATTCCCTTTGGAGTTGCCGTACAGATAAAAAAATTAAATTGATCACTAGATTACTGAATGTAGGCATTTTGTGTCTTCTTGTGGTACTTTGGGGGAAGTCTTGGAGTCACTATTTAGTGTGAAGGGCTAATTCAGTGTTGTCAGAGATGATGGGAAAGAAAACAGTGGGATGCTGGAAAAAGAAGAAGACTTGAAAAAAAGAAAACTCTTACATTTCAGAAGAGAAAATGGAGTACCTGAAATTTCAAAGGTTATTCATTGGTAATCACTGCATTTGGTCATCATAATTTTTTTTAAGATTCATTTATTTATCTTAGAGAGGGTGAGGGGGGAGGGGAGGGGCACAGGGAGGGAGAAAGAGTCCCAAGCAGACCCTTCACTCAGTGTGGAGCCCAATGCGGGGATCAATTCCGGGCTTGATCCCACCACCCTGAGATCACAACCTGAGCTGAAATCAAGGGTCGGAAGCTCAACTGACTGAGCCACCCAGGCGCCCCACTGCCTGCCACTCTTATCTCTAGCCCTCTGTAGTTTCCCTGTACTTTTTGTACATGCTCAAAGTGGTCATATTTACCTTCCACTTTGAAACTATAATCTCCGGTATCTCTTGTGATTTGATCAGGTTGATTAAAAAAAAAATAGTGCAATACACAGCGTTCACATTTTACAACTAGCTACCCAAATATCTAACCATATTCCCTTTCCGAGATAAACACCTGTGCTCAATGCTTCTTCTATTATCAGTTTGAATGGAATCTTTTTTTTTTAATATTCCTCCAAATATTTTAATTGCTTCATACTGACATTGTGCCTTTCCCAGAGAGCTATTGTTGTTGGAGTTTCTGAATACCACTTTTGTTATTGTTGTAAAATAAGAAATTTTCCTAAATTTGCCTTCTTCAGCTTATCCTAGTTGTCTCTCAGTTTTTATTCCTTTAATCTATTATTTGGAATCAATATCACTTTTCTTCTTGAAACACACTGTTCCTTTCTAATTTAAGTAGTTTATATCATGGTTTTCTTGTAGGACTCACCTCCAGCTCCCTTACTTTCTAATGGTCTTTCTGTTCCTTGCATTCTCTACCTCTACCACACCGTCAAACTTCTGTTAAATTTCTGATAATAATATCTACTATATAGGATTGCGTTTTTCTTCAGCATCCTGTACTCCAGGCTCCCCTCCTCCTGGGCCAGTCCGTCTTGCAGAGCCAGCTTCCCACACAGCTGCGGTCTTCCTTAGATCTCATCGCTCTCCTGAGCTGGCTGAATCTTCCCCGACTCAGCTCTCACGTCCTCTCCTCATATACCCCCTTGCTTTGATGGACTGCACCCTCAAATAATCATTCAGAAATGGTGTTTGGGAAGTAGATTGTCTGAGTTCTTTTATGTCTGAAAATGTATCTATTCTGCTCCAAAACTGGTTAATAGTTTCATTTAGTATAAAATTTTAGGTTGAAATAATTTCAGACTAAACTTTGAAGTCTTTGCTCCACTGACATCTGTCATTAAGAGTTCCTACAGAGAAATGTAATTCTAGTCTGATTTGCATTTCTAGTTTATAATGAGTAAGGTACATTACTATTTAAAGTTACCTGTTGCATTTTTTGCTAAAATTAATATTCTCCCTAGTTTATTTCCTGTTGCATTCATCTGGCATTTCATGTATCTGATTCAATCAAAGAGAAGGTAGCATCCATTTATAAAACATAAGTGTATTTGTTCTTATTGAAAAATAATCATCGAGTGAGAATACTTAACGTTATATTTCATGAATGTTTTTAGAATCTCTCTACCCTGATCAGAAATTCCTGATGAAGAACTAGAGTGTAAATGATGGTAAGATTTATGAAAAGGAAGATATGTGGTATAAAATAAACCGGAGGATAAAAAAACAGAACCGAAAAAGAGAATATTGGAAATCTGTCGATGGAGGAATAGGAAGATCTGTGCCCAGGGACATTGGAAAGTATGTCAGACATTGAAATTTGTGAGAATAGTCACTTACAGAGGAACACTTATTCCTTCTATGAGAAGGTTCCTCCTAGTGTAGTAACATTTCTAGATTCTCTCTATAACTTCTACTCATTTCTTCCCAGGCAAAGTGGATTAATTCTTCTCATTGATGAGTTAGAATAAGAAAGTGGGTCCATATGGTCCATTTCCTCTCTCTTCAGAGACGTTCATGCCTGCAGAGAGTACAGTTTTGACACTGATCCTTCAGGCCCTCAGAGGGACCTGTGATCATCTAGAGCTGCCTAAGGGGTGTGTGAGCCCTTGCTGGGGATGTAACATTAGAAAGCCCATTGTTGCTGCAAATCTAGAATACATTCTCCAACAGCTCTATTTGTAACACAAATGACACTTAGACCTTCATTTGCCTCATCCCTTTGTCTCTTAGTTGGTTCAGAAATGGGGCAGTAAACAGAGAAGTGATTTTTCTCAATCTTCTCAAACTCAAAAAAATCAGCATTTAACAACCACGTATCTCTTTTGAGGAGCTACTACATAGCAAGAGCTATCCTATATTAGTACCTAGACTTATCTGACTCTTCTCTTCCAACTTCCTCTTTTTTTTTTTTTTTAAAGATTTTATTTATTTATTTGAGACAGAGAGAATGAGATACAGAGAGCATGAGAGGGAGGAGGGTCAGAGGGAGAAGCAGACTCCCTGCCGAGCAGGGAGCCCGATGCGGGACTCGATGCGGGACTCGATCCAGGGACTCCAGGATCATGACCTGAGCCGAAGGCAGTTGCTTAACCAACTGAGCCACCCAGGCGCCCCCAACTTCCTCTTTCTTGCAAGGCCGGTACCCTCTTAAATATCTCTGTGGTCCTCACAGCATTCAGTGCAGACCAATCCGTCACTGCTTATTTACTTCCCTAAATTCTGTTAATCCTTTATTTGTTCATAAATTTGGTGGCAGGGACGGAGTCTTGATACCTGTATTTCCTTAGCCTCTAGCTACTCATTAAATATCTGCTAAATGAAGGAATTTAACAAGTAAACCAGTTTCTGTGCTTACGTAGCTTTCTTTCCAGCTTAGAGGGCAGATGGTTAAATATCCAATAATATGGTTAGCATAACAGTAGAGGTATGAGCCAAAGGCTATGGACGCACATAAAGGAAAAATTAATTGTATTTGAGAGAGACCTAGTGGTAGTTGGTTCTCCAACAGCAGAAATCACCATTAGCTCAGCCTTTTGAAATTTCCAATATTTGTGCGTGTTTCAAATGTATTCAATATAGTGACATAATAGTGTGTGAACATAATTTGTAAATGTATACGAACCAACACATATTGAGATGTGTACCTGTCATTGACCTAAGTCAAGTAAGTTTTGAGACCATGACCCAAAGCCTTGAAACAGTTACAGTATTGGTGACTTTAGTTCAACCCTCTAAATTCTGTAGTCTGATTATGATTCACACTACACAGCATTAACTTAAAAATCTTCCTTACTTATTCTTTCCCTACAAATAATATAAACAAATGGCCCCAAATTCCAGGCTTTGGGATCAACTGAGTTTAAGTTCAGCTTTTTCACAAGTAATAGCTTGTATAATATTAGTTATTTTTCTTAATGGTCTGTTTTCTGCTATTAATGTTGGGGATAATATCAACTCCCTGCTTAAGGCTAGTAAAATAATTAAATGTGATAATGTACAAAAGGCACTCGGCACATAATAAAACACATATAAATGGCAGCTATTATTATAATTGTTTCTTAATGCTGTGAGTGAATTTTTCAAAACGAAATAGAATACATGAGTCACAGATGATGACAAATGCAGCCTTTACAACAAATGTATTTTGGCTTACTTCATGGTATACCTAATACGATAAAAGCATTCTGACTTGATGTTATGCCTAATTATTAACATGCTCAGCTAGTAACTAACCTTCCTAGGCAGACTACACAATAGCACTTCCACACAATCAAACCAAATTATTATTATTTTTTTCTTACAGTTTAGTTTTCTGGTATCCACATCTTTTGCCAACAACATGCCTTGTATAGGATATACGCAGTTTAACAGCCTTGACAAACACACAGGAATACTTTCCAGTCTGAAAGTTAAAGATACTGGAGATTCCATGAAGCTGAATTTGACTTGCTTCTGACCATTGTCCTGCATGTGTCCTCCTGAGGGTCCCTGAGCTCCTGACCTCTGACCCTCACCCCATCTACTGAAAAGTCTTCAAAATCTTATTATTTCAAAAACCTTCTTTCCACTGAAAATGTGAAAGCTGGATGCTAGAGGGCTCATGACAACACAAATGCTGTGTCATGAGGTCATGGGGTCATGGGGGTGACAGCAAGACTCAATGCTGAGGCCTTGGAGAAAAGACGGTGGTGAAGAGAATGACCTTGAGAGATGAGATGTAGCAATGAAGTTTTTGGCTTGGGTCCCTTGTGTTTCACGACTTATAGGCGTGAATATTTCAAAGTCATCATGTTGCAAACTCAACATATTTTAATTATCCCTCCCACTTTTTTCCAAAACTTCTCTTTCTTAGCTTAAAGGCATTGCTGTTTGCCATTTGGCCCTGCCAGAAACTTTCCATAGTTTAATGTAAATTATTTCAACTAGTGTGTGTATTTGCCCTCCAATTGGCAAATGATCAAAAGTCTTTTTATTTTATTTTTATTTTTTATTTATTTGGATAAGGAAGTCTGCAATTAAAGGGAAAAAATGAGGGATGCTGGCCTAAGCACATCCTATGCATGACCAAGTCCAGTTACTTACCATGAAAGAAATAAAGCTGTTTGATAATCAAGCATTAGATTCTGTGTAATTTCAGCAACAAGAAGAAAATCTGGCATCTCCGCAATAGCACAAAACCTGGTTTCTCCACTATAGCACAAAAATCCCATGGTTTACTAATATTTAAAAAAGAAACAAATATTTTTTATTAAAAAATGAGAGATTAAAGACTTAAAAAATGTCGAAAATGAACATGTTGGTTCCAAAAAGTGTACGAGTATATGCTTTTTGTTTCTCAACATCCATGAACTCCACTTGTGGTAATGACCTTTAGATTTTCTTTTTGGGGACTCACCCCTACCTTGCTTTCAGTCCACGTTTGGTCCAGTCAGATCAACGCCATTCCCAGGTTGAGTGGCAGGTCATGTGACTTAGGCCAGGCTGAGAGGAGCTTGGCATTCTCTTGGCCAGAGATTATTTTAGACTGACTCCGTCCAAGCCAACCAGCCTAAGAGCAATCCCACAACTTCTGTTTCAGTGGCTGACAAGACAGACTTTCTTTTCTGCTTGACTTGAATTTGATAGCAATTCAAGCCTGGTTAGTGAGCAGCCATGAACACAACACAACACAGCAAAGGTTGGAGCTGAGAGATGAAGTAAAATTCATGGTAATTTCAAGTCTGTAAATCGAGGCATGCCTGAATCACCTCTAATCTTGTATTTTTTAGTTACATCAGCCAATAAATTGCCTTTCTTCCATTCAAAACTGTAGAGTGGGTATTTGATAATTTGCAACATAAAAATCTAAAGTAAGTTTTAGTCAAACCAATGCAATAAAGAACTTGCCTTTAAAAAAAAATTTTTTTTTGTTGGTGGTGGTGGTGTAGGAATTCACTTAGTTCCTGGTGTGAAAGAATGAGGGGGTGATGGTACCAAGAGTAAAGCTTGTGTACTCTCTCTCAAATAAATAAATTAAAAAAATCTTAAAAAAAAAAAAAAGCTTCAAACAATGAAGAGAGGTGATGAACACAAACTTGAACAGCTCCTTACCAGTTGTAAAACAGAACTTGGAGGTTACAGAAATCCATACCTTCTGTGGTGGCCTATGTAAATGATGGGGCTATTCAGGGTTACCAAATGTTCTGGGGAGGTCAAAGATGAGGACAGAGAAAGATAACGTGATTTGGCAAGAGAAGACCAGTGGGAAGACTTAAGATGGTAGTTCTAAATTTAAAAAAAAATGATAGGCATAGTAATGATTCAAGGAAACCTCATGAAAAAGCCCTGACTTTCTCATATACTATTATTTCATCAAAGCTAAGACTGATGATTTTAAGAACAACACTGTTTTTATGCCAGGAAGGAGTACCTCTGCAAATTAAACTATAATCTGGCACTAATGGCAATATGCATCCCAATTAAGAGCTATTAAAATGTAAATAATTGGCATTCTAGATTTGATAAAATATGATAACAGCGCAATGGAGTGAATGATAATAGCAGTTGTCTGTCATTCATGATTTATTTAAATAATATTCATCAAGGATTATCTCTGTCATACACATGAGTTGCTTTTGTTGATTAGTTTTTATATTTGCTAGAATAAATGAGAAATTCAGTTCTTGTCTCAGTAATTGCCTAAGAAAAGTAATGCCTTTTTAGGTAGCTATATGGAAATGCTTCCTATTGTACACAGAGGTTGCCCAATGGAATTAATGATTAACTCTCTCTGAAACTGTTTTTCTGGGATGCTGAGTTGGTTTGTCTTATATGAATCAGTTATACACAAAGGCTACCAGGATCCTGCTGAAGTCACTTCTGCTGTTTTTGATCCAATGAGCAAGCACCAACTGGGTGCCAAACACTGTTCTAGATGCTGAGGATAGCAGAGTGCACAGGACGAAGGAGGTCTTACCTTTTCAGAGCTTATACTCTAGTTGAGAGGAAACAACCAATGTGAAACAATAAACAAGAAGATTTCTCACCGTGGCAAGTTTATTAAGAAAGTAAGCATGGGGAGGGGGAGAATATTTAAGTACGTGGTCAGGGCAGGGCTTTGTGGGATGACCTGAAAAATGAGAAAGGAGCAATCATGAAAAGACTAGGGCAAAGTGTGATCTAGGCCGGGGATGGCCCAAGCAACGGCCCAGGGGCAGGAATGATCAGTGTTAAAGTGGGACAAGCAAGGCCCAGGGGTGGGAACATGGTGCACGGAACAGGCCCGATAAGGCCAGAGAGAAGAAGGCATGAAGAACAGTGGTTCTCAGCCGGCCATTGTTAGCAGCAACCAGGAGAGGTATACAGAATACCGTTGCCCAGGACCTTCTCCAGAAATGCTGATGTATTTGGTATGATGGAGGCCCTGCTAGTGGCATTTGTTGAGTTCCCCAGGCAGTTCTAATGGGTTGCCAAGGCTGATAATCACAGCTGCAAAACAATGTAGCTACAGCCCCCTGTAAAAGAAGACCTTATTCCAAACGCTAGCTGTAGAACTACATGAAAAGCATTGACATTATCCATGCAACACTGTTCATTTCTTCTAATAAGCCCCTTCCGTACAGCTGTCACTCTCTCTCCTTTCTGCTCTCTGACCAGCTCCTTTCAGGAGGTCTTTGCCAGGATGGGGTATGTTCTGGTCTGCCTGGAATTTTCTTCATGACCCAGAGTATTTGTGTTTGTCTAGTTTTCACTTCTCAGTTTGTTTGTTTGTTTGGTTTCTTTCTCTCCTCTCCCCTCCTCCCCTCCCCTTTTCTTTTGCCCTCCCTTCTTCCCTCCCTCC
>NC_058405.1:76780762-76805731 GCF_002201575.2 Neomonachus schauinslandi
CTCCCCTCCCCTTTTCTTTTGCCCTCCCTTCTTCCCTCCCTCCCTCCCTTCCTCCCTTCCTTCCATCTTTCCTTCCTTCCTTCCCCTTCTCCCTCCTTCTTTCTTCCTTCATTCCTTCCTTTTTCTTTCACAATACAAGATCTGTCCTATGCTTAGCTTCAACAGACAGACTGCCTCCTGACATGTGACTTATCCGTGTGGCTCCTCATCTGCCCACCTTTGCATCTTGGCACAGAGCCTGTGCAAGAGATCCCCTGCTGTCAGCTCATTCATCTCCTCCTCCCTCTGTGTGTAGGATGTGCAGACTGCACCACGCAGGACACACTCTTACCTTTGAAACACACACAGTGCTGCGTCTTCTGAGCCTGCAGCTCTGAGGACCTCTCTCGCTATTCTCTCAGACACATACCTGTTCAATCCCCACTCTTTTGGAATACTTTCCACTAATTTTGTGGTTTGGGTTTTGGTTGTCTCCTAGTGTTGCCTAAAATAGAATTTGAATGAGTTTCTCGCTCGCTTTGCTGCTTTTGAATGATCTCAGGAGGGCACTGTGTAAATACTACCCTCACATTGTCATCTTCAACGTGGAAGTCTGTCACCCACGTGTCTCTTTACCGTAGGGTTAAAAGGGTTGTTAGCTACTTGTGAAAACTAACTTGGAGGCACCATGGGTACCCTTCTGTGGATCCTTACTCCTGAAAGAATTCTGGTCTTTCACACAATCTTAGATAACCAAAGAAGAGGAAAATAGAGAACTCAGTTTCAGCAAAAGCTTAAACAGAGCCTTGGTTTGAGTCAGACTCTCAGGATTCCCAGTTCTTCTATAGATCTTATCCCACTTTCAATCCCTGGCAATTTGAGTGCTCTCTTTTGGAACATGATTCTGTTCAGTTCACCTTTATGCCCAGGAGTATAACTGAAAGCTTAGTCATTTTTGACAGTTCATTTCAACTCAATAGAATGAAGTAATTGCTTTAGGTTCCCAAAGTGAGAATTTTCTTTTTCTTTTTTTGGTATATTTGAAAGAAATAGTGAAGCTTTTTCCAAATCTAGGCTATGCTGTGTGAACATAAAGTCTACTACTGGTTTGTAGATATGGCTGGTATAAATTCACACGTCAGTATGTCCCCCAAGTGGCTGTGAGCTCATCCCCACTACATGTATAGAATCTTCCTGCACACCCTGCTGTGTGCAGAATTCTCCTTCTCTCCCAGGACCACACTTGGTTCCTTTCTACTGAAACTATCACTGAAAACTCATCCCAGTTACTTGCCCAGGAAAGAGTCCTCATTCTTTGGGCCAATCCTGAGCATCACATATTCTGATATATTCTTGGTTTTAATAACTGAAACACAGAAGTGATACTCTGAATAATGTTTAGGCTTTGTGCAACAAGAAACATTATTGTTTAGCTACATTAGGCTTAAAGAAGCATTTGCAAAGAATTCTTACAACATAACAGATATATGATACATTTCTGAGAAAATATATTCAGATTTGCAAACAAACCTCTAGAACACAGCCAATTATTTGGATGCAAACTGTATTGTACACTGTGAGGAAGTAATTCCAGGTCTTTTTCTTACCACATCATAAATAATACAAAAAAGTTTGACTCGTATGACATACTTTTAGAAATGCTTTTAGAAAAGGAAGTCATATAATTTTTGCATTTAAAAAGATTTTACACAAACCTGGGTAATGGTGAATGGATAAACAAACTGATACATCCACACAATGGAATATCATCCAGCAATAAAAAGAAATGAGCTCTCAAGCCATTAGAAGATGTAGGGGAGACTTAAATGCCTACTACTAAGTGAAAAAAGCCAATCTGACAAGGTTATATGATTCCAACTATAAGATATCCTGCAAAAGGCAAAACTATGAAGACAAAAAAGGTTAAGTGCTCCCCAGGAGTCTGCAGTGTGAAAGGGCTGACTAGGTGGAACACAGGGAAATTTTAGGGCACGGATACTATTCTTTATGATGTTATAATGGGGGATACATGTCATTATACTCTTGTCCAAACCTAGAGAATGTACAACACCAAGAGTGAGCTCTGATGCCAACTGTGAGCTTTGGATGGTAACAGTGTTGTAACAAATGTAGGAGGGGATGTTGATAATGGTGAGGCTGGGGCTGGGGCAGGAGCAGTATGGGAAATCTCTGTACCTTCCTCTCAATTTTGCTGTGAACCTAAAACTGCCCTCCCTCTCAAGTCTTTCAAAAATTTTATCTTTCATTGCTGGATGGGAGGTAGGTGGGGGATGGGATAATGGGGTGATGGGCATTAAGGAGGGCACGTGATGTGATGAGCACTGGGTGTTATAGGCAACTGATGAATCACTGAGCTCTGCATCTGAAACTAATGATGTTGGCTAATTGAATTTAAATTTAAAAAATATATAAAAAATAAATAAATAAATTTTTTTTTTTACTTTCATCCCCTATCGTTTTGTTCCTTTTTAAAATACCAACATTTGTACTTCAAAATTTAGCCCAAGAAATATCAGGTATTTACTGGCTGAATTTAGTAAATAATGTAATTATTGATTTGAGGATAATGCTATAATATTCATTTTGTTTATATTCTTTCATTGTTCAAAAACTGTCTTAAATCATTTCTTTGCCCCAGTTTTTTCCCATTGTAATAGAGTAAGTTGATTAAAATTTCAAACAAAAACTATATCAAAACAGACACAGGACAAGATTGCTTTAAATAGTCATAAGTAGGTTGATAATAATTAATTTTCTGTCTTTAATAAACCAGTCATATGTGTAGCCACCATCTCTCTCTCTAAAGGTCTTTCTTTTATGTAAGCCTCAAACATGTATCTAATCTTGCGCTAATTCATAAATAGGAGAAGGCACCCAAGGTGGGGGGGTGGTCACGGAAATGTAATGGTCTGAAGAAGGTGAAGGAGAAAGCAGGAGAGATCTCATCTGCTAAGGGTGGTAAGGACAGCAGAGAAGGTCTGGAATGGCTCCCAATGGGATGGGAGAGGGAAAAGTCGAGCATAAATGAACGATCACAGCATGAGGCTAAGTGTCCTTCCAGCTGAGGCTGGAGGCTGTGAATGTTCAGCACTGGCAACTGAACACTTATGGGATTTTAGAAACATTTTCAGGATAACTATAGGAAAATCACACTATAGGATTGATCTGTGGCAGGACTTTTCTCAGTGGACAGAGCAGATATGCACGGATAGGTGGAAGCTGATGACCCTGGCCAGGCCAAGGAAATTCAGGCCATCAACATGGGTCCAGGTATGTGGGAAGGGAAATGCCAACAGGAAGAGGAGGCTGACGGATAGCAGTCCGAGAGGGAAATGGAGGGGTAGGGCCTGCCTGGGCTTCTTCATGATGTTTCCCATGTGCAAAGAAGTTCAAAGCAGGTTTCTGTGCTCAAACTTGAGAGGATGGAAAAAATTAAGCCTAACTTCACAATAATTTGCTGAGCAACCCCAGATGGTGGCAGATACCAAGCTGCTGTCTAAACAACATGGAAGCAGAGGCCACTGGACCTCAAACCAGGACACCGGGAAGCTGTGTAGAGCGAGGCTTTCATGGGACTTAGCACCCACTTGGATGGACATGGGAAAGGTTTTAACTTGACTGTGTGGAAGAATAAATGGAATGAAAAGCAATGTTAACCAACCAGAGCAGTCATGGTTTGAAGCGAATAATGAAGCACCCATCTTGGGCAAAGAATATGGGATGAGTGCAACTCTTGGTGGAAGTACTTAGTCTACAACTTGAGATTAGGGCTAGTGAGCCGTAAGAATTTTGCAGTGCTACAACTCAGACCATTGCTAATGAAAGTCTGGCCTCTGAATTTTTCCTTCTCTTTTCTGAATGCAGCAGATTAACTTTTAAAAATCTGTTTGTTTAACTGGGGCAGGAGTTGAAAGTCAGCCACATTTTGGATATAACATAGAAATCATGTCAAAAGCATATCCTATGGAAAATTTTCCACAGCCCCATTCTCCCCCAGCTTTACTGAGGTATAATTGGCAGATAAAAACTGTATATATTTAAGGTGTACAACTTGACGTTTTGACATATATTGTGAAATGATCACCATAGTCAAGTTAATTAACACATCTATCACCTCACATACTCTTTCTCCTTCCTTCCTCCCCTGGTCAGAACACTTAAATGCTACTATCTTAGCAAATTTCAAGTATACAATATAGTATGAGGTATCACCTCACACCTGTTATAATGGTATTCTCAAAAAAAGGCAGGAGATTACAAGTGTTGGCAAGGATGTGGAGAAATTGGAACTCTTACACACTGTTGGTGAGAATGTAAAATGGTGCAGCCATTACGGAAAACAGTGTGGAGCTTCCTCATAAAGTTTAAAAATAGAACTATCACATGATCCAGCAATTCCACTTCTGGGTATATATTCAAAGGAAATAAATCAGGATCTTGAAGAGATATCTTCATTTCCATGTTCACTGCAGCATTATTTACAATAGCCAAAATACGAAAACAACCTACATGTCCTTCAACACATGAATGGATAAAGAAAATGTGGTGTATGTATGCACTGTTCATTCTTTAGAGACTATTTTTTTAGAGCAGTTTCAGGTTTACAACAAAATTGAGAGGGAGGTACAGAGATTTGCCATATACGTCCTTTCCCCAAACATGCACAGTCTCCTCCATTACCAATATATCTCACCAGAATGATACATTTTTTTTAATCAAAGATGAACTGACACATAATAATCACTTAAAATGATTCTACTTTCAGTAAACTGGAGTTTACTCTTGGTGTTGTTTGTTCTATGGGTTTGGACACATATATAGTGATTTGGAGCCACCATTATAAGAGTATTTTCTTTTTTGAAGTGGGAGAGAAGGGTTCCATTAATTTCTTTTCTTTCCAGCTTTATTGAGGTCCATTTAGCATATAACATTGTAAAAGCTTAAGGTGTACAATATGTTGATTTGATACACTTACATACTGTAAGATGATTACCTTTTATTATATTTGAAAAAAATTATCTACAAACTAAATAACCAAAATCTACAAGTCGGAAAAACATCTTCCAACTGTTTAATGTGTAGCAAATAAAGGACATCACTTTTAAATATATAGTTAATATTTTAAAAATAAGCAACATAGAAAAATCTGGAGCCCTTCCCAGTATGAAACTAAAAATTCTTTATGAAACTAAATAGTTTAATGAACTTGTATAATCTTTTAAGTGTCAAAAGAGGCAAACCTGATAAAATAATTTTTAGGGTTTTCCCCCTTATTTCCAATTTATATAAATCCTTCTTATCTCTTAAAGGAAAATGACTCTTCTGGCTCACCTCCTTTTGATTATTGTACGTAGGAACAAAATCATAAACCAACTTTGCAGATGATCACGGCTAACTGATGGGTACAATACAATTTCGGAAGTCATGATGGGGAGCTCTCCTGCGCTACTAGGCTCCTCACAGCCTACACAGTCCAGGAGGAGGGAGTAAGATTTCCTCACAGCCAATGAAAAGCTGTCACGACTTCAGTCACCTGCGGCCAATGAGAAGCCACTACTCCTTCAAACTCCAATGAACATTTGCTCAAAACAACCCCTCCCAACTTCCTGCTTTCCTCTACAAAAGGATAGTCTTCCCTGTTCTCTGGGCTTGCCAATGGTTCCCCATAGTTTACACGTCCCAAACTGCAATATCTCTATTCCCAAGTAAACTAATTTGCAGCTTGGTAGGCTTTGTTGTTTAATTTTTAAGGTTGGCAGTATCAATCTATGTTGAAAAATACTTCACAACTAAAGTTATTTCTTTATAACTGATTGCTTTCATTAGTATAGTTCAGGGTTTGGTAAATGATAGCCTGTGTGTCAAGTAAGACCTTTCGCCTGTTCTTATGAGTGTCCCTAAGCCACAGCCATGCCTACTCATTTATGTATGTCTATGGCCAGTTGTGTACTTGTGACAGAGATCCTATGGCCCACAAAGCCCAAAATATTTATTATCCAGCCCTTTATGGGAAAAGTTTGCCTACTCCTGATACATCTCATTGGAAATAGATTATACTGTAGACATGCAAATCATATTTTAGTTAGGTTTTATTATTTTAAAAATAAACTTATTGTCTCATTATCATTGTTAATCTAAGAGGTGAATCTGGTAATTATATTCTTATGTCCCCTTCACTCCCCCCTGGCAAAGTAAAAAAAAAAAACCCTGAAATCAACCAGTACTTACCTGAGTACCTGCTCTAACTACAAATTCATACTTAAGGTCTGAGTTTTATGTCACAAGACAAATAAAATACTCAAACCTCAATTTATTAGTTTCAAGCAAACAATCGCTCAAACTCTAATCAGTAACAAAACTGTCCTGATGTCTATCCTTACTTTGCAACTAATACTTGGTAGATATATTAATAAATAAAAACAAAATTTAGTAGTAAAGGTATAGACAGCCCAAGAATAATCAATAGGTTAGATAACCAATTTAATCTACAGGTTGCATAATTAACATAAATAATTGAGAATTATCTTCATTATATTTTAACCATTTAACATCATTTAATACACCATTTAACTTTATTGCTTATTTTAAAATTCCAGAAGTTGGTTAAAATTTGGTTTATTTAAAATTTAGATAATGAACATCATGGAACTCTCTTGTAATCTAGCTCAGAGTATGATGTACAATGTATTTTTTTATTATTTATAATTATCTTTAAAAATAGTTACATAGGAAATGTTCCCCCCCAAATAATGAAATGTATCACACATAGAGAGGTCTTCTAATATAAAGGACTGAGAAGACATGAGAGAGCCCCATTTGTACCACCAAGACACAGTTCTGCATAAAATGTAATACTTTAAAAATATGTAGTCAAAATTACAGGAAAGAATGAAACATTCTCAAGGCTAGAAAAAAGTATGGAAATGAAAGCCAGAGATAACTGGGGGTGATGCTACACATAGTATGCGGGTTATCAGACCCACTTATGGGCCTAGAGACTGAGCCTGAATCTTAATGCCCAACAGAGATGGGAGAGTTGGCCTCCATCCAGAGCAAGGCCAGAGCTCCCACATACGAGGAAAGTCCAAGAAGAGATCCCTCCTTCTCTAAGGCTGTGGATAGAAAGACAAACCACTGCATAGAAAGCAAAATCATAAGCTTGCATCAACCACAAGCCTGGACCATTTACAGGTGACAGTTTGTCCAAATTTATAACAAATATGTGCTGCTATAACCCCCAACTATGAGATTTACATAAAAACTGCTTTGAGACCCATAAAACCCCTGGTATCCCAGCAGATGCACAAGCAGAACCACTCCTAGGGACACTTTCACACCTGCTGCATTTGAGAGTCCTATCTAAGAATAACTCTCAGTGTAGATGAGCTCATACAAAATAATTACAAATCACTGGAGCAATTAAACTATCATGATGTGATGTGCAATGATGGAATCAGCAGCCTGAGAAGAAATGGAAGATGGAAATGAGAAAGGCCAAAATGCATCTGTAGTGACATCTACTTTTCCAGGCTTGTACAAAGTGTCAGCTGGAAGAATCAGGCAGAACCCTAAGCAGAGTGTGGTATTTCTTAAAGAAACACACACTGTGGGGCAGTTACCTGTGGCTTGAGATACGTCAAATGAAGGGACTGGATGATCATTCCTTTACTATTCCAGTTGGGTTGTTCTCGCCATTCCCCACTTACATACACCTCCAAGTTTGGATATTGGAAAGGAAAGGAAAAAAAGGCAGAAAGGCCTCAAAAATGAGGCAGCAAAATATGATGGTATGTGAAGGGTGACAGAACTGTTGCTTCAGGTAAGTATGAATAAAATAAAAATCTTCATAAAACAGTAAGTACCAGTGGGCTAGCCACCATCCCACTATGTGCCACAATCTTGAGACTTGCTAATGGAATACTGTGTTCATAAGATACTATTTTATCTATTTTATTGGCCTTCTGTATTTGCCCGATTTAGTAAAAAGTCAAAAAAAAATATTTAATTGGAAAATGAAGACACTGAAGTTGCCTTCAAGAAGACTTCCAGAGTTTCCAAAGAAGAATTCTGAGGTTTTTAAAGGCACCAAGTTTCCCGGTGCTCATGCTTTACACTAGTTAATGTTACCCTTAAATGTTAAATGCCTTCCTTTTCCTTGATACAAAGTATTCCTAGCACTAGTCATGTGGTTTAGGCATTTGAGCTATTTTGCATTCTCAAGAAGAATGACAGGCAGGACTGACCCCAGCAGTCTTCTTGGGTGCTGTGCTGCAGTGGGAAGCCTAGGTTTGGTATCAGGTCTGTGTTATTACTCAGTTTGGCTGAGCAATCACGTTGGCAAATGATGGCCTCTCTGGGCCCAGTTTCCGTCTGTGCTAAGTGGGGCCCTCCTCACAGGGTGCTTGTGAAGACGGATGAAACTTAATGAATGCCTGCCGCCTGGCTTAAAGTAGGAGCTCAGTCAAAGGGATGCACACCGCACTTTCCTTTTGAGAGCACGTGCTGGAAGTCAGAGGGATAGCTGCAAGCTCCACACGTGAGAAGGAAATTCTCTGGAGAATAATTTGGTGGGTATTTACCTCAAATCTTTTTGAATTAAGGGGGATTATAAACCAACAGATTGAATCAAGAATCTTAAGGGAGAAGGATACAGAGGAGGAGGCATGGCTCCCCAGAGCGGCCATTGGTTAGGACAGCGTAGCCTAGCAGGAGCTGGGAGGAAAAACAATGCAAACAGTCCTTTATATACAGGGGGCATCTGCACCTCATGCCTTGGAAATGCAAGAGAACCTCAATTATAATCCAACCCACAGAATTCCATGTAAATAATCCAGTGACTCATAAAGATATTCTTTATAAAAACACAACTTTTATACAGCGTTTCCCTTTTTATACCTGGTTGCTTACTTAGGCCTTTGTCTTCAGTGCAATATGATTTTAGTTAAGGTTTCCTATTTTAGAATTTTCTCCTTTTTTCACTCAGTTCACTTATTATACGTTATTTTTGAAAAAGGAGTTTAGGCACAAATATTAAAAAGTCTACTAGACAAAATATCACAAGCACATTTCTACAAATTAGAAATTTGTAGAAATTAGATACCTGGCTCGTGTTACTTTTCCAATTAAGTTTTCATTGTTTTATTATTAATGTAAGTATTAATGTCATCATACTTTATTATAATGGACTGACTCAAGGTCTTGTATGTGCAGCAACTGAGCCCATCTACATGCTGAGAATCTAATTTAGGTGACCTCAGCCAGGGGTCCAGAACTGGCTTTAAGAACTGTTAACCTCTTGAAATCCAGTCCAAGTTGCAGATCTAAAACTATCACCAGGTTTTCAAAGGAATCCATGACATTAAAATAGTTAGGAAGCATTATTTTACTATATCCTTCCTTTTCCTGCTGTCTCCAGTACAAATATTTCCCTCATACCTAACAAAATGGTATGCTAAAACCACAAGTTGTCATATGTAGCTATTTTGTTTCCTAATTTAGAAGGTGTGTTCAGAAATTTATATGCAAATACACTTCAAACAAGGGATACTTGTATTTGTACCATTCACAACACACAACCAGCTGTGTTTACTTCACATAAATTCAACTACAGAAGATGTAATGAAATGGGCATTTTTTGACAAATCACAAAGCAACATCACCTGTCTTTAGGAAATTAAATTTTTGGGTTATGATACTATGATGATCATGTCCATATAAATCACTTTCTAACAGTACAATTCTAGAGAAAAATAAAATTAGCATTATCTTTTTGCTTAACTGTAACTATGTCCATAGATATTTATTTGCCTATTTTACCCAAAGGACATTAGGAGCTCTTGAAGGACACAATCTTAACAACTAAACATCAAAATGAGGGTCTGATAAATTTTAAAGATTTTTATTTATTTATTTATTTGAGAGAGAGAATGAGAGAGAGAGAGAGAGCACATGAGAGGGGGGAGGGTCAGAGGGAGAAGCAGACTCCCTGCCAAGCAGGGAGCCAGATGCGGGACTCGATTCCAGGATCCCGGGATCATGACCTGAGCCAAAGGCAGTCGCTTAACCAACTGAGCCACCCAGGCGCCCCGAGGGTCTGATAAATTTAATAAGTCATACCCAAGATAATGAAATGATGTTGATCAAAATGTAATACTGTATATATATATTTGAAATATCCTCCAGCCACAATTAGAGTATTATTATTCTCATTAACGCTGAGAGGTGTGTAATAGTTTAAAAAACAAATTATTTGTTAAATGTCAAAGTTTCCTGATTTCTTTTATTGTCTGCTTATGTATGTCTAATTTATTAAATGGATTGTTCATCACTATATTTTTTTCAAGATTAAAGAAATATCTTCTAGATTATTCTTGTCATACAGGACAACTTTTCTATAGTTGTAAGCCCACAGTGGAGGTGTACTATATACATTAATGATTTAGGTGTAATATCTACCAAATATTGTGCCTAATGATTCAGTAATAACAAACATTAAATATCAAAAGAGCATAAGGACTTAGGCAAAGCAAGGTATTTGACAACATGGTTGAATAACTTTAAAAGTTTACTATATGATATTTTTACACATGTAGGGTGAATGTCAGTTTGCTAATCACTTTGGAAGCACTTTTTCTAGAGAGGAAGTTCTCATATCAGAGACACTGAACCTTCTGGTAAAATATTCCATCACCAAAAACCAAGAAATCAGCTTACATCTGTTTTTGAATAATATTGTAATAATTTTTTTCAGGTTTTTTTTTTATAGCTTGCTCATATTAAAGGAAGAAAAGCACAAGAAGAGCCATTAAAAAAAAAACAAAAAACAAAAGATCTGCTTTAAAAAAAAATAAAGACAATTCCATGGCTTTACAAACACAGATTTACCTGTTTTAAGGAACACCCAACAGCATTTATGCAAAAATACCATACATATATAGTGTCATCACTAAAAATCTACTTGTACAACATTTGGTATCACTTGATGAGTTGTTATTTCACAGAAAAATTGTATGTGATTGTACCACTATTCATAAACATCAGACCATCCAGTAGTGATTTAAAAATTACCAACTGCCTAACCCTGGTTTAACCAAATAACATGCCAATAAATAAATACCAACCATGGGAACTTTAGAGGGTAGTGGGTAGAAGGGGGGCGGGAGGATCATCAAGTTATCATCCCACTGAAGACTGTGTGAGCCACCTGTGATTTGAAGGATCTCTCTGTTTCCCCTCTAAATTGCCAAGTAAACCTTGTGCAACTTTGCACTTCTTGGTGCAACCACTCTGCTTACTCAGTGTCAAGGGATAGACTAGTCAGCAATCCAGGGCAATGTTTTTGGCAAAATCAATTTACAGAAAACAAGTTCATTCTTATTTTCGTTCTCTCTCATCCCCGCCCCCCGCCCCCGCCTGCCTCTCTCTCCCTCACCCCCTCCCTCCGTCGCTACCCCACCTCCCCGCAAGACAAAGTTATTTAAGTGTTATGTCAGACTGCAGATCAGTTAGCAAAGTTTTTCCAGCAAAGAAAGGCCGACTGTCTAAACTACGTTTCACACGTGTCCCAGAGCCCTCGTCAGACTGGCAGATGAGGAAGGAAAACGCTATTTGGGGCAGAGAAGACGCAGAGGAAGAGGAAGCAGGGTGGGAAGATAGTTTTGGGGCTTGGGGAAAGGCTGCAGAGGAGACGGGATCCTAACAACGGAAGAGTTAGTTTAGGGGGCTGCAAGAGAAGGAAGGACAACGGAAATTGGGGGAACTGAGAACGAAGTGGTGGTCCGTGACCATTCTCTTTACCTGCTGTACTTCTTGGGGTCCCGGCGAGCAAACGGCCACCGTATTTCCCTTCATTCTCGACGGGATGAGACCACTGTCTTCTCTCCGGACAGCGCGGGCCTCGGCTCCGTCCTCCTTCCTCGGCGACCGCAGCGACAACTCTGCTTCTGGGCGGGGGAGCCGCTCCCCCGAGCCGCGGGTGCCCACATCCCCGCCCGGACTCCAGGCGCCACTGCCCGGGCGCGAGCGGAGGCGGAGGCCAGACACCCCGGGGAGGCTCGTCCCGGCTACGGCACCGCCCCCAGGCAACCCCGCGCGCGCCGGGACGAGCCCGGGGCGCCCCCAGCGGGCCACACACCCCAGTCCCCCGCGCGGGGCCAGCGCGCCCGGCTCCCTCCGCCGCGCCCCCTTCCAGCCCCATCCCCGCGTGCCCCCCACGCCCCTGTGCCCCTCCCACGACGGCCCGCGCCCCTGCATGACTCCCTCCATCCTTCCCGTCCCACCGTCGCACGCCCCGCACACCCCTGCGCCCCCATTGCCTCCCCCACCCCTCCACGTCCAGGACCTCCTGTCCCCGCGCTCCAATCGCGCCCACCAGGGCCTCCCCGCCCTCTGCTCGCCCCCCCACGGTCGCGCACGCGCGCGGGCCGCTGAGCAGGGCACTCGTAGACACCCGCTCGCAGCCAGCTCCTCTTTGGCTGCCCGCGGGGGGCGCCCTTCCTCTTTTCCCCTTCGGTCCAACTGCGTCTGCCTACCGCATCCCGGGCTTGGAGCTCGAGGGAAGAACTCATTTTCCCACCTGGGCTCCTAGTCCCTTGCAATTACAACAGTCAGCGCCTTCCTAATCTAAGGCGTTTTAGGGCGTCCCTGTTGACGGAATTGTTCCATTCAGGAGACTCTAGAGCCTGGCCGAGAACCACCTAGGCTTCAGAGCTGCGCGGTTTCCTCCTAGACTCTAGCAAAGCAAGGGCCAGGTCCCGCCGCTAGGAGGCATCCCTCGGGATTTGCAGAAATGTGGAGGTGGCAAAAATATTGCCACACCTTATTAGCTCTTTGAATCAGGCTCGGAAGTAGTGAGTGCTGACCCAAGCCTCCTTTACTCTGTTTTTCTCAAGGCCTAAAGAGGTTCGCTCAACTGTGTCTATATGGCATAAAGCTATCCTATTAGTGCTTGTGTATTTCAGTCATTTATTTTCTGGTTGACCTCCACACGTACACTAGGACCCCTTCATCTACACAAGAGGGTGACTGGTTTTTAGCAGTTTTGTGTCTGGAGAATGTATGGGTATCTGAACATGTTTGGTGAATGTGCTTGGAGGTAAATTCGCTCATTCCTGAAAGGATCATTTTGGTGTATTTTACGATTTTTTTTTAGATGGGAGATATGCTACCATGTTTGGAACCAAATGGAAACATAAAGATGCTGGAGAATTTACACATGTTTTTCATGTAACGAAATGGATAATTGCAAGAAAATCTTCGTTAATTATTCTCTACTTCATATGTGAGAGTGACAACCATTTCTTTTAAAAACTTTACTCTCACAAGGTTAGATAAGATTGACATAGGCTGAGATATACTATTAAGGATATATGAATCATTTTCTTTCTGCTTCACAGGCAGCATAATGAAAAGAACTGTGAATTGTTGCTCTAAAAATGTCCCTACTATCTAGTAAAGGTTTCAGTTTATATATTTGTGTCAAAGAATTCAAAAGTTATTAATGCATTTTAGTTGCCAAAACTAACATGATCTGAGTCAGGACTTCTCTCTCTCTCTTTTTTTTTTTTATTATGTTATGTTAATCACCATACATTACATCATTAGTTTTTGATGTAGTGTTCCATGATTCATTGTTTGCGTATAACACCCAGTGCTCCATTCACTATGTGCCCTCTTTAATACCCATCACCAGGCTTCTCTTTTGTTGGCTTAGAAAGAAGTAACTGGCAACAGCTTGATGCTGTGGATGGTGAGAACACTGAGGATCCAGAGCACTTGCCATCATTCTCCTAGCAGAAAAACTAAATATATCCAAAGCAGTATGGGGAAAAAAACCAGGAGTGTGTGGCAGGGTGTGAAGGCTCAGTTTGATAGAGCACCTTATCAGTAAAAAATATTTTGAGCAACCCAGTACATGGATTTTTATTTGTAAAATATATGCATTTCTGAATATATAATATATGCATAAATTAACATATTACATTGTAAAACAAATAGAAATTTAAAAAGGAAAGATAAATCTACATCCAAATGAGAGAAGTATCGGAATGAAATGAGAATCTCTGCTCACCCTCTCCCCAGTGAAACAACCATTAAGTGGTGAAAGTATTTTAAAAAAATCATTTGAAGTCTCTAGAAATTGTCCCAAGGGCATACAGCAAATGAAGAAACATGTATTCGTGAGAATCTACTAAACCTTGGTAAGAAGAGCAAAAATCTGGGCCACAACCACTCTTCCAGCTCCCAGCTCAATGTCCTGGAAGCTCCAATCTGAAGGAGTGCAGGAGAGAAGATGGCCTCTCTCCCCCAGGTCTGGGTCTGGGATATGGGCTTCTCCCTGGGAGGGCCAGGCCTCCACCATTTTCAGCCCCAATCCCCCATAAGCATTATTCCAGGCAGATGTGGCTGAGAGGTGTGGGGCTTTCCACCTACCCAACCACCACTGTGGGGTGGAAGCCCTACCCCAGGTATAGAGGGGTTAAGAATATTGGGCTACTACTACTGTCCCCGCTGTAGCTCACTCATAGCGTGGAGGTTCCACGTTGGGAGAGGAAAACAGAATACCAAGGACTTCAGACCCCGATCTGTGACCCCTGCTCAGAGAGCAGAAGTGTCACTCTGAAAAAAAAAAAAAGGCTGCTTCCAGCCTCCAGGTCTGCGGCGGCAGGTCAGAGGTTCTGTGCAGTGGGGAAGACAGGCTGTATCATGGCACCGTAGCTCTGCCTAAGAGGACGGATTTTATTTGGAAGAGATTGTGGGGAAGTTCATACCTAAGGGCACTGTCAAAAACACTGGAGATCTTGGTAATAAGCAATTAAGAGAAGGATGGGAACTCTGTGATAGCAAAAAGCTAAATAAATGGTAGACCAGCTAGAAACTTAACAGAGAAAACGAGGGGGAAAAAAGGAGCCCTCCTGGAGTGGAAGAAGCCTCAGAGAATGACCTCAAAGATTACCCATGCAAAGGGGCTGGACTGTAATTGGATCCAACAGTGGAACAGTTTACGCCCAGGTGTTGTTAAAAATAACAGAGAAATCCACTAGCAGTTAGTGGAGGCTCAGAACTGAGTATATTCACCAAGACGAACCAGCCAGAAGCTTAACAGGGATGTCAGAGAAAAAAGTCTCGGAGGCTAAACTGACCAAGAAAGAAAAGAGAAGACTCAGATTCCCAAAGTCAGGAGTAATAGAGGGACCATCATCAACCCTAGAGGAAAGGATTATAAAGGAATACTGTAAACAACTGTATGCTGACAAATTATATAATTTACATGATATATGCAAACAAATGCAAAAGAATGAAGTGTGTTCCCTTCTTTAAACCGTGCACAAAAGTTAACTTAAAATGGATCATAGGCCTCAATACAGGAGCTTAAAGAAAAGACTCTCAGGAGAAAACATTAGAGTAAATCCTTGGAACCTTGGGTGAGGCAAATCATAAGCAACAAATGAAAAAAATGACAAATTGGGCCTCACCAAAGTTAAAAATGTTTGTGCTGCAAATTACACCATCAAGAAAGTGAAAAAAAACACATATGGAACAGGAGAAAATATTTGCAAATCATATATCTAACAAGAGACTTATAACCAGATATAGAAAGAACTTTTACAACTTAGCAGGAAAAAGACAACCCAATGAAAAATAGGCAAAAGATCTGAATAGATATTTCTCCAGAGAAAATACACAAATGACCAGTAAGTGCATGAAAAGATGCTCAACATTACTAACCATTAAGGAAATACAAGCCAAAATCACAATGAGATACCACTTCACACCCCCTAGAAAGGCTGTAATAATAATAAAAAAAAAAGACGAGTAATAGCAAATGTTGGCAAGGATGTGGTGCAATTCTGAGTACACCAAGAGACATAAAAACATATTTTCACACAAAAACTTGTATACAGATGTTTACAGTAGCATTATTCAGAAGAGCCCAAATCCAGAAACAACGGAAATGTTTGTCTACTAATGGAAGAATTTAAAAAATGTGGTCTGTCCATACAATGGAATGTTATCCAGCTGTAAAAAGGAATGAAGTGCTGATACGTGCTACAATATGGATGGACCTTGAAAACATGCAGCGTGGCAGAAACTAGTCACAAAAGATCACACTGTGTTATTCGACTTACGTGAAATGTCTGGAAAAGACATTGAGTGGGTAATAATATGTTACTGAGATTGTGGTGATCATCCCACACCTCTGTGGTTATACTAAAAGTCTCTCTCTTTTTTTTTTTTAAGATTTTATTTATTTATTTGAGAGAGAGAGAATGAGAGACAGAGAGCACGAGAGGGAAGAGGGCAGAGGGAGAAGCAGACCCCCTGCCGAGCAGGGAGCCCGATGCGGGACTTGATTCCGGGACTCCAGGATCATGACCTGAGCCGAAGGCAGTCGCTTAACCAACTGAGCCACCCAGGCGCCCAAGTCTCTCTCTTTTTTAAAAGAATTTATTTATTTATTTGACAGAGAAAGAGAGAGAGAGAGTGCACAAGCAGGGGGAGTGGCAGGCAGAGGGAGAGGGAGAAGCAGGGTCCTCACTGAGCAAGGAGCCTGACTCGGGGCTCAATTCCAGGACCCTTTGGAATTTTAGGTGCCCCTAAAAGTCTCTTAATTGAATACTTTAAGTAAGGTGAATGTGTATGGTCTTCTAATTACATCTGAATAAAGCTACTAAAAAAAGTATTTATAAATAAAAATAGTAACACACTCCCATGATGTTGGGCAGAAGTAAGAAAGGAGAAAGGCCATTGTTTCTGCTTTTACCTTTTCTTCTTCGGTAATTAAAACTAAATGAGAATAAGGTCTCAGGTCACTTCTATAAAATCCATTCCCTCTCTGACATATTTACTTCTGCGATAATGTCCCTGGTTCTTTTTTTATTCTTTGCACTGTATTTCATAAGACAGACTGCAAGCCAAGGATTCTTTCTGTGACTGTGTTTATGTGTAAATTGGTACAGTGTGTCAGAATTATCAATTGTGACTTTAAAATTCACAGGGACACAATGATGTGATAAAAGAACATTGAACTTTGTGCCAGGGGTCCTGTTATTTTAAATTCAATTCCTACACCCAGCAATTTTTTCCATGCTGAGATCTATCTGTTTGGGCTCAACACTTTTCACCTATGATTGAAACTGTTGCACAAAATGATCCCTAAAATTTATTTTTTTAAATTAACCTTTAAAAGTACTTTTTTTTCGGTTTTATTTTAAATGTTCAGTTTTCTATATTAGTGAGCATGTCCCAAGAAAGGCTAGAGTTTTGAATGTGCCTGCATTTCTTCCCTGTAGGCCATGTGCCCTCCCTGCACCTAAAATCACCTTAGCCCTACAAGTGAATGATTCTGAACATCAGTAACCTGAATATGTAAAGGCAGCCTCGTGTCATGTGAAGAGTCTCTCTGGGTCCAGAAATCATGGGCTGTGATCTCTTTCTGCTGGTCACTGTAAGACCTTTGTTAAGTTACTTAAAGTCTTACATCTCTACTTCCTAGTGTATAATATGAGAGTAAAAATTGGAAGTTAAGTCATAGGAATGTTGTAAGAAATATACGAGTTAATGTTTATAAAACCGAGCACAGTTCCTAGAATCTAGGAAGTTATTTTTTAGGTAGGCCATCCTTTCTTTTTTTCAATGCTAATATGGGCCACTTTTCATTGGTTACTCCAACAAAAAGTTAAGGGTAAGGAAGATACTTTTAAATATCCTAATTAGCTGACATTTGTTGTAAAGTGCTTCATGTTCATATGTATGTATATATTCATTTATATATAATATTTAAATACCATGTTCACACTCATATAATGTAGAACATGTAATGTGGTGTGCTTTTAATAGAGTAGTGGATCTTTGCAAATACTCAATGAGCTTGTGAGAAAAAATGATTAGACACATATAATACTGTGGGACTCTGCTTGTGTAGGCCAGAGTTTTGACAATAAAATTTCAATTTAAACAATATAGGACTACATAAGAGGTTATATTTTTTACTTTTGCCAGAAAGAACCATTAAAACAACAATTTCTCTTCTATTACTATCTAATATTTCTAGAAGGTTATTTTAATATCCAACTGTGTTAAATTATTTCAAAATAAAATATATTCTTTAAACTTAATATTAGACTTTATTAGAAAAATTAATGTTTTCCCTTGATTTTTTTCCTCACTTATTCATGTAGTGTCAAAAATTTTCTCAAAGCAAAAGATGATAAAACTATTCAAAAGGGACTTTACGGGGCTTTATGCCCAAGGAGAATCACTCCAGGGCCTTGTAACTAAGTGACCCAAAGTTGACCCACTTCAGGCAGGGGGCCCCCATCGATGTCCTGAAGCCCTGAGGACCAGAAGCCAAGGGAGAGTCAGAGGCATGTCCCTTGACGTGGTTAAATGCAAACTGGGGAAAACAGGCTGGGTGCATCACAGTGACTGCAGGTGACAGACTGCTTTATAGGCACAAGTGGGACCAGGTGTCCAAGAAATACTTGGCAGATGGAAAGGGGACTTAAGCATTGGTACAAGTCATAGCCAATTCATATATGGGGCATATATTCTTGGAATGGGGTGTTTACCACTCGTGTTTCTGATTGAAATTTGTGTGTATTCATGAAAGTCTCAAAAGCAGGAGGTGGAGGTACTTTTGAGTTGACTTTCTTCATGTTATTTTGTCCAGGATACTTGGCATAGATGTGGTTTGAGAAAGTGGTTGGTGGTGTATAGGAGGACCTGGAAATATTATTAGTGGTGGCATTCAATAGCATGGTTACTTTCTTAGTAAGGCAGTGACTTACACAAATACCTACTTTTCTCTCATGTTGTATGTCAGTCATTGCAGCTGGACTGCTGTTGCTGCTGTCATAGGTTTTCTCGTTCCCGGATCCAGGTTAAAGGAGTAGCCCTTATCGGAGGCCAGCTGTCCTTCAGGAAAAAATCAAGAGGGCGGATGGAAACACACAATGCATCTCAAAGCTCCTGTTTCAACCTGGCATATGTCAACCCAAGTATTCATATTCCAAAGGAAGTCACCTTCCCAAACTTCATATCAACTGAGCCTCAAAGTCTATGCTTGTCCCTCACAAGACACTGCAGGTCACTTGGTCCCAGGTAGGTGTGCATAATCCCCTAAATTATTTAGAGCCTAAAGTCTAAAACAAATAGTTTGAAACAATAATGCGATCTACCGCACAGGTGGGATATTGATTAACTTAAGACTTAGTACAATTTAATAGTGCCAGATTTTATTGTTGAGTTTTCATTCTCTACCTTAAAAACTCAGCAAGTTTTACATAATTCCAAAACAAAAAGATTTATGCTTTGTGGTTTGATTAAATTACTTCATGTGGACTGACACTTCTATTACATTTACAACAATTACACTTTCTTTCTTTTGCTAAGACACTGGGTTTTTAGGCTGGGGCATGCTTCCCTAACTCTGCTGGGTCATTTGGTACTGACTCAGAAATATAGCTCCCTAACTGACTCATGGCTATCTATGTGTATATTCTGCATGATTTTCTTGTTAAATCTGAATATCGCATTGTAAATCATGATTCCCAAGGACAGATGTCTCTTTAAAGTCAAATACTATTTCTATAGTATTTTATTGGTGTAACAAATATATTAAACAATAAATAAGAATACTTTAAAAAATATTCCTGTACCTATCAAAGATGATGGGTATTCCAGATGATCTTCACACATTCTTATATTTTATACGCTTGAAATATTTCAAAATATTTCTTTTTAGTATCCTTAATGAAATCAATGAGCAATGCAAGAGTATTTTGTTTCAACATTCCAACAGGCCATCATTAATAACAAGTACTGTGTGCAATGATCACATAGTCACTTGCCTTTTTCTTTTGTCCAATTCAGTTATTTTCTGTAGCGAACATTTCCAATTTCTCCTTGAATTTCATTCCTTAACCATAGTAACATTTGGTTTTATAGATGATTTTCATTTTCAAAGCTTTCACATCTATTTTTTCATTTCTAATCTCATAACATCCATGAGAGATGGTATGTTAAATGATTTGCTATGTAGCGATAGACTTTGAAGTTTCATTGAAATGCACCCTTACATTTCTTTAGATCTCTTCTATTTGCTTTCACATTATTGAAATCATTTTGATTATGTGATAATAAAAGTTAATGGCCCAGATTTTTTGCAGTGCATGAACGTGTTGGGAACAACATGTTCAAGCATATTCTGAAACACAGTGGACTCTTTATGCCCCTAACATCATTTGTGTATTATTCTTTCAATATATTAAGTGTGCCTCAGTGTCTAAAAGTAATAACTGCAGCTTGACAGAATACGTTATTCCTGACAATTATTTATCTAATAGTATAATAGACCTTTAGTCCTTTTCCTGTTAGCTTTCTACATTTCTTATACTTTATTCACTGTATATTTTCACTGAATTTTTCACGGAAGAAACCCCTATCCATTTCTTAGAATTAATAACCTTAATTTAGAATAGTTAAAATGATAGCCATCATCTTGTGCCACCATGAAACTTCACTAACTCAAGTTAATCAATTTTAATATAATTTACAAATTGTTGTAATAAAGTAATTTCCAGAGGCATAGTAATGTTATATACTATATGTGATTCCCAGTCCTTCTCAACTCTCTTCTCTTTCCTCCTTCACCTTTTTGTATTAACAGACATTTTTATTTCAACTTTCTCTTTTTCTCCCTATTCTACTCTTTTCTGTTTTGTGTTACTTTGTGATTTCTCTTCATTTTCTTTTTCTTTCCATCAACTTTGCTTCTTTTACTTCTGTCTACCATCTGTTTTTCTTTTCCACTTACTCATCTCATTTCATTTCAGATTTTTTTCTTTATTTGATGTTTTCACTTCTAAAATTTTCTCTTTTTTCTTGTTTCTCAATCATTCACTATTAATACCACAAAACAATTCATCAAAATCTCTTTTGTGACATCTAGCATGAGGAACGATTTCAGCATTAACAGGTCTCAATTATGCCTATCTGAAAAAAATAAAACTTAACAGACCAAAAGAGAGCCCTAAAGTCTTTGAATGAGTGATGAGTCCAAGTATTACCAGCACTTAAGAAAAAGGAAAAAAAAAAATCTATGTACGACTGAATAAGAGAGAAATTCTTCTCATAACATGGAATTAAAGAAATAAAGAGTAATTTGGGACGGAAAGGCAAACTACTTAGGTGATAGATTCTGAAGATACAGTAAGTCCATAATAGGAGTAAGAGAAGGAAGATGGGCCTGATAGAGGAAGAGATGTAGCAGCGGGAAAAAAAAAAATGAGAAAATTTCTCTTAAAATGAAGAAAACTGTGGCTATTTCCTTAAAATTTTACCACATCTAAAGGAGAATTAAAGAGATCATATTTTTTTGAATAACAAAAACAAACTTCTAATTATAAAATAAATAAGCCATATGGATGTAAAGTACAACATGGGGAATATAGTCAATAACATTATAATAACTTTGTATGGTGATAGATGGTGACTACATTTATCGTGGTGAGCATTTCATAATGTATATAGATGTCAAATCAATGTGTTGTACACCTGACACTAATATAATATGTATGTCCACTATACTTCAATAGAAAAGAGAATTTATTGGCAATAATTGGGAGAAGTATAAATGGCTAGTAAGGAGATGGAATCAGCTTTACTTTAGAATTTTTTTTGTTAATATTAAATATTGGAAGATAATAAACACATTTTCAGGTTTATGATTTAGTAGAATTTGACTTCTGCTAATATAAAATTATGTCAAATAGCAAGAGGAATATTTTCAAATGTGTGAAGACTACAAAACTATGCCAACATGTATTATCTCTACAAATATTGAATATTTAAGGAAAATATTACACATTGAAAGGGAGTGGTGAAGGGAATAAAAATATGATAAAGTTCTGTTTCTTATGGGAGAGTCTACAAAAACTAATTTATTCCTCATGGTGACAGAAGAATGTAATTTTTTATAATGATAAAATCATTAGAATAAAATTAGCTGTATAACTTCAAAATCCTAAATCACCAAAAATAGGATTATTTTTGGCTATTTGAGGGAAAAAAAAAAATGAAGGAAATAATGGAACAAACTAAACATGTTAAAGTTTTTTAAAAAAATTAAAAGAGAAATGTAATTTAACAGAAAAAAACAAAAAAAGTACAATGACAATATAATGGACTCTGGATTTGCAAATTCACATTTTCCCTATCCTCTTCTCTCATAAGGATGTAGAAAAGCTGAAAACTAGATTTCCAGACTATGCTGAAGCTGGTGTCTCAATGTGAGTAGGTTCCACTAATCATATAAGTGCAGTCATCCATGGAATCTTTGATGTGACACTGAGTCAGCCACTTGAGGAAAGAAGTTGGACTCAGGCCACTTGGTTTGTTGTCATGGATCATGGGAGGAGATCTGAATAATGTATTTGATGAAATGATACCCCATCATCAGGAAATACACATGTTTTTGAATGCTCATGGATCATAAAAAAAAAGAGGATTTTTTTTTCCTTTGGGTAAATACCCAATAGTGAAATTGGATCAAATGGTATTTCTATTTTTAATTTTTTGAGGCACCTCCATACTGTTTTCCACAGTGGCTCTATCAATTTATATTTCCACCAACAGCACACCAGGATTTCTTTTTTTCCACATCCTCATCAATACTTATTATTTCTTGTCTTTTTGATTTTAGCCATTCTAACAGGTATAAGGTGATATCTCATTGTAGTTTTGATTTTCATTTCCCTGAAGATTAGAGACGTTGAGCATCTTTTCATGTGTCTGTTGGCCATCTGTATGTCTTCTTTGGAAAAATGCCCTGCTCAGGTCCTCTGACTTTTTTTTTTTTTTTTAAGATTTACCCATTTATTTGAGAGAGAGCAAAAGAGCACAAGCGGGGGGTGGGGGGCAGAGGGAAAAGGAGAGATAGAGAGAATGTCCAGCAGACTCCCTGCTGAGCTCGGAGCCTGCCAAGGGGTTGGATCCCATGACCTTGAGATGACCTGAGCCAAAATCAAGAGTTGGATACTTAACCAACTGAGCCACGCAGGCACCCCTGCCCATTTTTTAATCAGATTGTTGTTGTTGTTATTTTTGGTGTTGAGTGTTTAAAGTTCTTTATATATTTTGGATATTAACCCCTTATTGGGTATATCATTTGCAGATATCTTCTCCCATTCAGTAGGTTGCCATTTTGTTTTGTTGATGGTTTCCTTTGTTGTGCAAAAGCTTCTTATTTTGATGTAGTTCCCATAGTTTATTTTTGCTTTTGTTTCCCTTGCCTCAGGAGACATATCTAGAAAAAAGTTTCTATGGCCAATGTCAGAGAAATTGCTGCCTGTGCTTTCTTCTAGGAGTTTTATGGATTCAGGTCTCACATTTAGGTCTTTAATCTATTTCAATAATGTACCCCAATTTTCATAGAGAGCTAAACAGTAATGATAAGAATCTATTTACAATTGTCAGTACAAATGGAATAAAACTAGAAATTAAAAGTAAAAGGATAGCAGAAGTATCCAGTTAAATAATTTTCAACCAAAGGGGTATTACTATTTCCTTCTTGGGGAGTATTTGGAAGTAGGGGCATTTTGGTTGTTAGGGAGCCTGAGCCTGGAGCACTGGTGGTATTTAGGGTCCTGGTGTGATAAATATCCTGAAGTATGTAAATGATCTTTCTGAATGAAGACTTGTCTTCCTGAATGCCAGTGGTGCCCCACCGAGAAACACTGTCCTAAACACTTGGGATTTTTAAAGAATAAAGCTAAAAATGGAAGTTAAACTTGCAATTTAAACTATTCATATAACAGTAAAAAACACTATAAGCAACATATACACAAAGAAGCATAAATGGTCAATGACTGTAAGGAAAAATATTCCATCATTTAATAACTAATTAATTGATGATAAAAACAAGATATCTGTTCTTCCAATGGGCAAATATTGAAAAAATACAGCATTCAGTGTTATAAAGGTTTTTGATAAATGATAATCTCATAAACTGTGAATAAGAGTTTTTTATTGGCACAAGATTTCTGGAAGACAAATTCGTACTCTGTCAAAAACTTTTAAAAACTATATGCTCATTTGGAACAATGATTCTGCTACTGCGAATTTTTCTTAAAATAACCTTTAGACAATGTTGCAAAGATGAATTTGAGATTGTCATAGTATTGTTAATTGTACTGAAAATTAGTAAACAGCTGAAATTTCTAATCAATAAGGCATTGGTTAAATTAATTATTATATAGCTGTGCAGTGGAACATTGGTCATTTATTAAATTATGAGGTAAGTTTATGTTGACTTAAAAATGTGTCCATGATGTATTATTGATAAAACAAATATAGATCAGTCTTACAGAATAATAACTTTTATCTAAAAAATAAATATGCCTCTCTCAGTGACGGCAAAATTTTGAAGAACATGCAACTAAATATTTTCTTGGGTGTGTGAAGTCAAACATTTCTCTTTTTTATTCTTTGCTTTGCTTTCTGAATGTTAAATAAGGGGATAAGTTTCCAGTACTTTTGAAAAAGCAAATTACTAGTTAACAACTTCCTATTATTAAATCATTGTGTGAGATATAATTTGAATTCTCAGAATTCTATCTATATTATTGGGAAATAAATCACTATACTACGTTTTTTTTCCTATTTATTTATTTATTCTTTCTTTCTTTCTTTCTTTCTTTACTTTTGATATAGTGTTCCACGATTCATTGTTTGCGTATAACACCCAGTGCTCCATTCAGTACATGCCCTCTTTAATACCCATCACCAGGCTAACCCATCCCCCCATCCCCCTCCCCTCTAGAACCCTCAGTTTGTTTCTCAGAGTCCATAGTCTCTCATGGTTCATCTTCCCCTCTGATTCCCCCCTGGTTCATTCTTCCCTTCTTACTATCTTCTTCTTCTCCTTCTTCTTCTTCTTCTTCTTCTTCTTCTTCTTCTTCTTCTTCTTCT
>NC_058405.1:76806131-76817550 GCF_002201575.2 Neomonachus schauinslandi
TCTTCTTCTTCTTCTTCTTCTTCTTCTTCTTCTTCTTCTTCTTCTTTTAACATATAATGTATTATTTGTTTCAGAGGTACAGGTCTGTGATTCAACAGTCTTACACAATTCAGAGCACTCACCATAGCACATACCCTCCCCAATGTCTATCACCCAGCCACCCCATCCCTCCCACCCTCCACCACTCCAGCAACCCTCAGTTTGTTTCCTGAGATTAAGAAATAAGTCAATCAGAGAAAGACATGTATCATATGATCTCACTGATATGAGGAATTCTTAATCTCAGGAAACTATACTACATATTTTAAAATAATGTAAAATTTAAAAACTCAACTAAATTCAATTAAATTCATTAGATATAACAAAAGGATCAATATAATGTTAGAAGATGATTATTAAAGGTGGATATGTGAAGCAATTATATTCATATAAATAATTGAAACAAAAGCTAAAATGACATATGAAAGATAGCATTAAAATTAAGATACTGATTTTATTTGTTCATGTAGAAAAGGTTGCCTGCTTTTCTACTATTTAGGTGAAATGATGTTAACATACTAACTAATTAACTACATTTTTATATTTATATATATGGGTGTGTATATATATATATATATGTAATTTTGATTCCATTAATCCTAGGATATATTTTTCATATATAATATCTACTAACATTTATTTTTTAAATAATTAAAATAAGTTAATCTTATTATAGAGCATTTGGAAAGTAGAGACATAGAAATAAATTTGAACACCCATTAACCTAATACAACCATTGTTAGCATTTCAGAGTTTCATTCTAGTTAGTTCATCAGTGTAGACTTCTCCAAAATTTAAATAGTAGTTTACATATCTATTATTATGAATCCAAATTTTCTAACTATTTGGAATAATGTTTAAAAGGGAAACATCCTTCCTTTTCCCACATTGATTAACGCTATAGTGATGGCAAGGTATGAGTACACTTCACCTTGATATCCTGGGCCACCATTCATACCAGTTCCACCAGTCTTGAATTCAGTCAGGAAAAAAAAAAATTGGTAGGGTTTAGGCAATAATTCCATCCTTCATTTACAATGAAAGTGCCATAACTACCAAGATCACAGTTGCAGGTAATCCCATCAGTAGTACTTGTTAACTATCCAAAGAGAAAAAATTGCAGGAGTGCCCATTGTTTTCTGCATATAGAGGGGGTGTGTATTTCATAGTCCATCATTGAGCTGACAGTGAGCTTGACCTTACTCCCTCAACATAGGATTCCCTGGATAATCTTCACTGTGAGTATGAGCCATGTCCATTACCATGTAAGAAATAACTGGTACTCAACCAGGTCATGAACAGCTGGTCAAATATCATATGTTTTGTTGTTTCCATGGGTACTTTAAAGCAACAGCAGATAATAAAGCTTTGTCAATACACATTCTCCACTGTGTGAGTTTTGTTCAAGGCTCAGTTTGTTGTGGTAATTGCTGCCTTATGAGGTGGGCAGAGATAGACAGAAGAGTTCCCACTCACCCCTTCATGTGCTGCAAGATTCATCCTATTGGAAGTTGACAAAAGTGCAGCAATGCAGAGCTCAGGCATATGCATTGTGGCTCTCAGCATGCTTTCTCCCGACCTTCGCTGCCCAAGGTGGGGTGTTTGAAATAGAGGTGAGGGCACAGATGTGAGGGACTGGACATCTGGGCGAGGTGGGATGTTGCTGGAATGGAGAAGCTTCATTCTGAACTGCACCATGATTCTTTCAACTTGGATTTTCTGCACTATTCAGGAAGAACTGATGCCTCGCTCTACCTAATATTTACCTTTTAGGGTAAATAAACTTTAAGCTATCCTGTTTCTTGAACCAAACTTAAAGTCAGAAAAGTGACATTTTCACCAAGAAAAGAGGAGACCCAGTGACTCAGAGTCTCTAAGCGGCATCTTTAGTTCATTTAATGGAAACTTTGAAAATCCTTTTTACCAAACTTTCTCTTGAGATTCTCAGTTTTTGAATAATTTACTTTCATAGGGATAAAAAGTAAAATTGCCAAGATATGTCTATGAGTTACAGGCCCAGAGTAGAATACCCTTTAACTGAACCAGACTCCTGTATATTACTTTTCAGACAGTAACCTTGGCCAGAGTTCATTCTTCCTATTTTGCTTTGAACTACCTCTTTCATTTTTCTATTCTGTATGGCTATAAACAACAGCAAATTTTCCACATTATGTTATTATTAAGTTATTAAATTAAATAATCATATTATCTGAGTAGACATCCAGGAGAAGTGTAACACACTGCATAGTGAAGCTGAGGCAGTGATTGTGGAATATGCTCTTTCTTAGGTGATGAAATATTTTCTTCAGAAAATTTCCTTTAGAAAATTCTCAAAGCTGTGTCTGATGAGAGTATGGATTGATAATATTGTGGATTCTATCTTAAAATCTCTAACGATTTGGTTTTAAGACCTACAATCTCTTTTAAATCAAATTTTAAAAACAAAAGTGAACATTTTAAATGTAAATCAATGCAGCTGTTTCCTTAAAAGGAATTTTAAATAAAATAAAATACAGAATAGAGCACAGAGCATAAAGGTAAAACTCAAGGAGGTATCACATTGTGAATGTGCACATATCCAACATTCAGACCAACAAGCAGAAGTTTATCGGCATGCTAGTAAACTCGCTTGTGCTCATTCTCAGGTATGGCTGCCTCTTTCTTACTAAGTGCCAACCAATATCTTGATTTCTAACAAGAAGAAAAAGTTCAGTTTTATCTGTCTTGGAAATTTTAAATGAAAGCCTATGACACATAGATGATAGAGAGATGGTAGATAAATAGATGATAGATTGATTTGTATTTGGCTTCCTCTGCGTATTACTGTTTATGAACCTCATTTGTATTGTTGCAAATAGCTGCAGTTCATTTTTGTTGTTTTGTATTACACTTGGATAGTGAGAACACAATTTGTTTTACTGTTGATGGACATTTGTCTTATTTCCCCCTTTGGCTGTATGAATAATCTTGTACATGTCTTCTGGTACACTGTGCAAACTTTTCTGTTGCATGTGTACCAAAGACTGTAATCATTGGCTCATTGGCTCATACAGGATAATGTCAGTTTCAGGATCCCAGTACCAATAGTTTTATCAGCAGCATGGTTACTGAGACTAGGTTAAGGTTCTTTGGGAGGTTCTTTTTTTTTTTAACCAAATATGTAAATCAATTTCACAATTCCAGTGTCAAATCTATAAATCAAGGGGTATTTAGAGAAGTCTTTTTACCCTGTCCTCCTTCACTGTGTTCCTTCCCTCCCCCAAAGCAGCACATTCAAGAAGTAGCTACCACAGTGTTTCAGCTATCTCTCTATTCAGCCAGTAAAGTAACATAATGGGTGTTAGAAATAGGTTTCTATTGGTGAAAAGTGTGGCTTGTTGGTAAGCGAAATGGGTTATGGAAGTGGTGTTTACAGGTGAAATTCACATTGCTTAAGATATATAGATTGACTAGAAACATTTTAAGCATATTTGCAGAATTGCATGAGTACACTAGAATGTTGAGAGTCAAGTAGCCAAGAGTGGAGTTTTGGATTGGGTTGCTAGGTGGTCTCATGTTCAGCCACCAATTTGGAAAATAATCGATGCCTGACTGTGAAATATGGTTAACAAAATTCTATAATGAGAATATTGTCACATTTGCTTTGGGTGAACCTTTGTGAAAGGTGCTGTGGACTTCAAATAATTTACAGCCCTGGTTATAGAACTATTTCATGTCTATTCTGTAATGAATGTATGTGTGATAGATTTCAATCTGAGACTAGGATTTAAGTGAAACCTATAATACTTACCTACCCTGACTATTGCTGGCTACCAATATTTACCAAAAAGAATCTTGCTACTATCACTACCAAGAATGTCCTACACTATCTTCTTGATCTGGGAAAATCCTACTTACTCTTCAAGTAACTCAAAAGACATGGTATGAAAGAAGACTGGTAACAAAAACAACAAAGAACACTAATTAATGGTTTCTAATGAAGATATTGATGATAATGTCATTAAATTAAATAGCAAAATATGCATTTACCCATAGTTTTGACTTGATTATTTGTTTTTTAAATTTATTTTATTTTATTATGTTATGTTAGTCACCATACATCATTAGTTTTTGACTAATTTCATAGTTTTCGTGTAACACCCAGTGCTCCGTGCAGTATGTGCCTTCCTTAATACCCGCCACCGGGCTAACCCATCCGCCCACCCCCTCCCCTCTAAAACCCTCAGTTTGTTTCTCGGAGTCCACAGTCTCTCATGGATTGTTTTTTGGGTGTTGAGTTTGAGAAGTTCTTTATAGATCTTGGATATCAGCCCTTTATCTATAGTGTCATTTGCAAATATCTTCTCCCATTCTGTGGGTTGCCTCTTTGTTTTGTTGATTGTTTCCTTTGCTGTGCAGAAGCTTTTTATCTTGATGAAGTCCCAAAAGTTCATTTTCTAGCTTTTGTTTCCCTTGCCTTTGGAGACATGTCTTGAAAGAAGTTGCTGTGGCTGATGTCGAAGAGATTACTGCCTATGTTCTCCTCTAGGACTTTGATGGATTCCTGTCTCACATTGAGGTCTTTCACCCATTTAGAGTTTATCTTTGTGTATGGTGTAAGCGAATGGTTGAATTTCATTCTTCTGTATATAGTGGTCCAATTTTCCCAGCACCATTTATTGAAGAGACTGTCTTTTTTCCATTGGATATTTTTTCCTGTTTTGTTGAAGATTAGTTGACCATAGATTTGAGGGTTCGTATCTGGGCTCTCTATTCTGTTCCATTGATCTATGTGTCTGTTTTTGTGCCAATACCATGCTGTCTTGGTGATCACTGCTTTGTAATATAGCTTGAAATCAGGCAACATGATGCCTCCAGCTTTGTTTTTCTTTTTCAACATTTCCTTGGCAATTTGGGGTCATTCTAGTTAGTTCATTTCTGTGCATTGATTTTGTATCCTGCCACATTATTGAATTGCTGTATGAGTTCTAGTAATTTAGGAAATTTATATGCACAGATAATCTAATCCAATCCAATCCAATCTAATCCTGATAGTGTCATGGAAATGTTAGCAAAATATATAATTAATTGATGTTTATAAAACCTTATACCTGAAAGGCTACTTGCTTAGAATCATCTTACAGATAGTGGGCATTGGTTTCTGAAAATAAAAATATAGAAATATTGTATGATTCATTTTTTAAATTTGTCTTCAGCAAGTTTCATTCCCTGAAAATTAGTTGTTTTTCAGATCATTATTTCCCCAGAGGTTTCAATTAAGTTCAAGCATCATCAGGCTGTTTTTGTGTCTGTGACATTCTGAGATACAGCTGTGGGGAACAAAGAGGGAATGTGCTGGGTTTGGGTAGAATTATTTATAGATTAGAAATTAATTTACCTCCCAATCAGTCCTCCTGACAGCTGATTGACAAGGGCCAACAAATTAGTCTCAGAAGAAAGGAATATAGGTATTCTGAACAGGAAAGCTGTGGGCAAGGGGAAAATGTACAGGCAGGGGAAAGAAGGGTGAAATGGTGAAGCTTAGAGGCACCCCAGTAACTGTTGATCCTAAATGTGGATTTGAGTTTCAAAATTGAAGTATTTGGATTCATAATCAGAGCTCAGTGTAAACAAAGTTTAAAGTTAGGTGATTGTTTAAATCAACCCCAAGCATTGCCTCCATTTTCCTACATTATTCTTTGGTGGTAGGACTTGAATTATTGCATTAAAATTATTGAATTATTGCACTGACATGATTGCATCAAGTCTTCAAGTTCTTTGTCTATAAAATTTCCCACCTAAACTTGACTGACCCACTTGAACAGCTCATCAGAAGATACCAATTTCCAATTCTTTGATGAACATTTAACTTATATAATGACACTTTTAGTTTCAATATTGTAATCTTTCCTTATAAGTGTTAGTGCCAATCATTTACTTATAATCTATACATTTAGCCCAGGTTTTGAATTAAGTTGAATTCCTGTTGCAATTGCCAACTTAATCTTTCATGGTTTAATTAACCAAGCAGATTTTAATATAATATATTTGAATCTATCACTTCTAAAAATTGACTTTCATGATGTGTTAAAAATTAAATAGTCAAGTTGCTGCAAAATTGTTAACATTTTAATATAACTACACAAAACAAGAAGAAATTACTGAGATTTAATGTGCTTCTTGAAAATTTTAGTTATGAGATCCATCGATGCTGACATCTTAATTTTGTTCTACTCATCAAGAAAGCATTTATTTTTATGTAATTATGAGCTGTCAAAGGCCCCTTTCATAACAACAGATTTTATTTGCTTCACTGAACTTAATGAAATCCATGTGTATGAGTGAATTTCACAGATATGTTTAAATTCAGTACCTGAAATTCTTGTTTCTAATGGTGTCTGATATTTTAAAACATGAAGGGTATTGAAGAAAACAAATAAAAACCAAAGAACCACAGGTTAAACGATACTGAAGAAATATTTAGCATATTTTGATGACTTCAGTCAGTTTTATCCCTATATCATTTCAATCTCTTGGATAACTAATTTAATCCTAACATTGCCAGACAAGATTCTGTAACTTTCTTTGGAAATACAGTTGTCTCCCCTTAGTTATGGTTTTGCTTCCAATGGTTTCAGTTACCCCCAGTCAACGTTTGTCTGGAAGCAGATGATCCCCTTTCTGACTTATCATCAGAAGGTCAATAGTAGCCTCATGATGCCTACATCATTCCCCTGACGTCATCTCCTCACTCACACATCTTATCATCTCACATCTTCACAAGAAGACCGAGTATGGTACCATAAGACATTTTGAGAAAGAGAGAGAGAAACAACAGTCACATAACTTTTCCTACAGTATGTTGTTATAATTGTTCTATTTTTTAGTATTGTTGTTAATCTCTTACAATGCCTAAATTATAAATTAAACTTTATCATAGGTATGTACTGGAAAAAGCTTAGTATGTATAGAGTTGGGTACTATCCATGGTTTCAGGCATCCATTGGGTGACTTGGAACATATCCTCATGGATAAGGGGGGACTATTTTATGTGCTGTTGTCAGAGAGGGTTTTCTCAGACCCTACAGTTTTGTTTTGACCCCTACATCACCCTAAAAAAGCAGTTAGTCCATTCAAAGGTTTCCATAAAGCCACCACTCACATTAAACATTCTGTGAGTTTTAAAACCATCTCAGGATTTGGAGGTTGTGAGGAAGAGATAACTATAAGAAGCATAGTCCTTTGGCCACCTCCCTGGCACCTCATATTCTTCCTCTTTTTTCCTATTTCTGCCCTCTCTTCCCCTCTCCTCTTCTTCCTTCCCCTGCCCTCCCTTCTCGTCTTCCTTAATCTGCCCTTCTCCTTCTTCCCTTCCATCAGTTCCCTTTATTGATGACCCCTGCTCAGTTGCTGGGATTTATTTTGGCCACTCATGCTTAGGCTCTCACTTTTGATAAGTTTGTTTTGGTCATCTTCCACTTCTAAATATATTATGCTACAATGATTATACCAATAGTTTTTATCTCATTTAGAGTTCATTTCATAACTAATGAGAAATTTGAATTCTAATCCTGTGATTTGTTTCTAGTAACCTCCTTTAAGTCTGAGTGCAGTGCAGAAAAAAGGAGTATTGACTTCAGGCAACAAAGGTTTGGATTTCAGTCCACCTCTCCCACTTAACTGTTGGGTCCTGCACTTCTCTGGGCTTTGGTCCCCAATAAAGGGATTGGACTAGGGTAAACATTCTTATCCTGCATTCTAAGAGTTGGACCTCAGTATTCTTTGAGATTCCTAAAATTATAAACAAAATTTTGTGTAGGTGTGCATGGGTTTGGACAGTGTCTGTGACCTTTATAAGATTCTCAAAAAATTTCTTTGATTACCATAACTTCATATCCATAGTGTCAGATTATCTTTCAGATACATTTCTAATAATCACTTTCAAAAAATGTATTCAAGTCTTTGGAGCCTCTGGACTATGCTAGAAATTTAAGAAGTCATGGCTTAGGACACTGGAACAAACATATGAGAGGTCCTAAACTATTTTGTGAATGTATAAAAACATTATTAAATGTGCTAACCCAGAAACTGGCACTAGCCAAGGTAGAAGACAAACAGTTGTCACTCTCATTACTGCAGTCTTTGTAGATAAAAATACCCATTACAGATTTACATATCTAGAAATTCATGACATAAATTAACTTGAATTAGAAGTCACAAGGTTTCTTAGCTATGGGGTTTCAAGCTGTGACTTTCTGCAACATGTAAATTCAGTGAACCTAAAACTTCTTCACCATGAATAGTCATGACCAGATTTCAAGAATAGTATCATAATTTCATATTGAAACTATAGTCTAAAAGGTTCATTAACTTTAGCCATAAAATAAAATCTGAATTGGCTCAAATTCTTGATCTATACTTAAAAATTTTACCCTTGTGCTCTTTGTTGTTGTTTTAAATCATTTAAAATGCTTTGCAATAATCTGTAACAGAATAACGAGGAATTTTTTAGATGGAATAAAATAGATGTTTTATAGTCTTAACTCTCACTTCATTGGCTTCAACTTCATTGATTTTAAAAAATTCTTCATAAACTTTTAAAACCACTTTAACCTGGTTTTATATATTCAATTAAATACAATTAAGCAAACAGTCAAGTCGTGCCTACTTTATGTCAAGAAGTGTGCCAGGCAGGAGAAGAAAAACAAAGAGAAAGACATTCTGCATGAGGAACTTCTTAAAGCCGAATTAACAGCTCACTTTGGAGCATAAGGAAATGAGAGGTGGTGTCAGATTTCCTATAAGCAGTTTTTAAAAGAATATTGTTAGGATGTTATGCACTGAGAAAAAGTAAAGTAAGAAGGACATTGACTATGATTAGATTTAGTATTGAATATGTCAGATTTGGAGTAGATTGTGAATTCAAGACAATTTTGTGTTGTTTGCTGGGACATGGTTATGAAACAGTTTTGGTACTACTCAGCTTAGTCTTGAGTAAGCCGAAGAAGTTGTACAGATATTTTGAGACCGAACTTGAACCCTGAAACTTTCTCCTTAATAAAAAATAATTAAAGACGGGATACTAGCAGCAACACTGAAAACTTCTATGAGTCAAAGACACTGTAAAGTGTGACAGGAACAGCCATGTGTGGGGAAATAATATTTGTGATGCATAGCCTACAAAGAATGATTATTTGGAAGGTATAGATAACTTCTCTAAAGTTAGCTAAAAAACTTGCAAAAGGCAAACAAGACAACTGATAAAGGTGCAATATAGATTGTGACAGATGGTCACCAATTCCTTCCTTCCCTCTGTGTGTGTGTGTGAGGTGCTTTACCCATTTAGAGATGGACTCTGTTTTTCCTCCCTTTGAATCTAGGCGGGTTTCATGAATTTCCTTGACCAATAAAATGCAGCAGAAATCATAGTGGATGCGTGATTGGTAGAAAAGGAAATCTGAAAGTCCAATACAATGAAAACATGTTTAACCTTGCTAATGGCCACAGAAATGAAAGTGGAAGGATGACGTCATTTTACACACATCGGAGAGGCACATTCATAAAGCCTGGTAATATTAAATGACGGTGAGGGTGTCATATACGACTGGAGTCAATAAAGGTTGATACGAACACATTAGAGAACAATTTGGAACATCCAGATACATTGCATATGAACATTTCCTAAACAGCAAACTCTGTTCTGTGTGTACACACTAGACTAATTTTCACGTAAGCCCATGGAAACATTGTGAGAATGTTTAACCTGCCTCTGTTTATTAAAGTAAAAGACTAGAAATCAACTAGATGTTTGTCATCAGGAGATAGAAAAATTTGTGATGTGTTTGTACAAATGAGAAAAGCAAATTGCAAAATACAACTTACATTTATTGAATGCTCTTACAGGTCGTGGCACAATTCTAGGTTTTTTCCATGTATTATTTCATTTTAATCCTCTTACCACTGTGAGTACTATCTATTGTTCTCATCAGCATCATCCTTCCTGTTTTACAGAGAAGTGTTTTCCTAAGACGTACAGTTGGAGAATGGAAGGGTGGAGATTTGAACTCAGCAATCCATCTTCTTAATGACTCATTTATGCTGCATTTTGAAAATTGTTGAAGACCTCCAAGGAATCCTCCTGAAGAATGCCACAAACCTCTGACCCAGAAATAGCTGGCTGAGGGTACGTGCCTGAGTTCTTGCTTAAACTGAGCCTCCAGATCCAGGGTGTTTTCAAGTGTACAAGTGTGAGAATAGAGGGGTGTCTGGGCAGGAGAATTTTAGCTTGCTTGAGAAGATAAAATACAGGATCGTTATATTTTATATTTTCAAGGGTTGTAAATAAATTTGGCACACTCAGAAGAAAAAAAATGCAGATTTTGTTATATTAAAGAAATAGACAGGCTTTTGTGTTTGAAAGGAGACAATCAAATCATTAGACCTGATACTTGTATATTAGAAATATATAGACTTGTTGTAAGGGTTCAATGAAATTGTGTATTTATTAAGTGCCTAGGGCATGGGAGGCACTCAATAAATGTTCTCTTCTTTAATCTAGAATTTCTGTTTGCAGTACTAGTGTTTATGTCAACACCTCAATAAACCATGGGCTTTCATAGAAAACCCCTTGAGGTCTGAATTTATGAATTTGTATGTGCTGATTTCAGCATGTTCTAAGTATACAAGCAAGGAAACAAGAAATAATAATGGATTTTGAGTAGCTGTGCAAAGTCAGCAGCCAGAGAGATGTCCAAGAACCAGTAAAAGTTTATTAATAAGTAGAGGAAAGTGGAGGTCACTTATTGGCCAAGACCAAGTATGTTTTAGAAATAGTTTATAATTCCCATCAGCAGTATGCCCTTGAAAACAGTCATGAATTTCTGTCACTTTGATAGGGGAATGCTTGTTTCTGTTCAAGATGATGGAGAATAGTACTGAATAAAACAAAGACCTCAGCCACCATGAAGCTTAGTGACAGATTATAAACACATAAATATGTAAAATACGTGCTGTGTCAATATTAGGAGAGATGGTGATAGATGCCTTTATAGACAATAAAGCAGGAAAGGCGGTTATGATGTGTAGATGGTCACTGAGGGTCGAGCCTGTAAATTAGGTAGGGGGGATCTTCTGGAGAAGTGGCCTTTTAGTAAAAACCTTCAGGAAAGACTATTGTGTAAAAGAGAGAGTAGCAAGTATAGGATGGTGCCTGTTAGTTTTAGAAACAGCAAAGAGACCAATTTACTTGAGCACAGTAGCTAGGGAGAGCCTAAAAATGAAAATGGCCAGATCAGGTACTATTTGCTGGCCACTAAAAAGACATTGGCTTAAGAAAAAAGAAAAAGAAGAAGAAGAAAGAAGAAGAAGAAGAAGAAGAAGAAGAAGAAGAAGAAGAAGAAGA
>NC_058405.1:76817950-76836106 GCF_002201575.2 Neomonachus schauinslandi
GAAGAAGAAGAAGAAGAAGAAGAAGAAGAAGAAGAAGAAGAAGAAGATAGCAGGAGGGGAAGAATGAAGGGGGGGAAATTGGAGGGGGAGACGAACCATGAGAGACGATGGACTCTGAAAAACAAACTGAGGGTTCTAGAGGGGAGGGGGGTGGGAGGATGGGATAACCTGGTGATGGGTATTAAAGAGGGCATGTTCTGCATGGAGCACTGGGTGTTATATGCAAACAATGAATCATGGAACACTACATCAAAAACTAATGATGTCATGTATGGTGATTAAACATAATAAAAAAATAGGTTAAATAAAAAAAAGACATTGACTTGTTCTTGAGGTGTGATGGGAAACCATTGAATGATACTATTATGCACTGAATTGTGCCCCCCCCGCACCCCAATCACATGTTGAAGCCCTAACTCCCAAGGCGACTATATTTGGAGATTTGGCCTTTAAGGAGGCTATTGGGTTAAATGAGGTCCTAAGGATGGAGCCCTAATTCACTCTAATTGGTGTCCTCATAGAACAAAGAGATTAGGATGTCTGTGTGGAAAAGAGGAAAGGCCATGTGAGGACACAGGGAGAAGGTGGCCATCTACAAGCAAGGAGAGAGGCCTCAAGAGAAACCAAACCTGCTGACCCCCTGATCCTAGACTTCCAACCTCCAGGACTATGAGAAATAAATTTCTGTTGTTTACGCCACCCATTGAATAGATTGCAATGAGAGGGGCAATGTGGCAGAAGTTTATTGCAATAGTCCAGGTGAGAGGTGACAGGGACTTGGGCCCTAATGGGTCAGATTAACCCATTATGGGAGAAGCTGTGCCCTGGAGCTTCCTAACTGGCTGGTTATGGGATGATTTTACTTACTGGGACTGAAATCTGTGGATATGAAAGATAGATGCCATTTTCTTTGAAGGGCTTTTTCTGAAAAGCAAACTTTGAGGGTCAGGAATTTAGGTCTTGCAGCAATCTGTGTTCATAGATAGGATTTGAATCCCCCTGATATAATACATATATATGCTATAATATATATTCCTCAGATACGATATATATCCATCAGATATTTCACATGTATATCCTTCTGATATGCATTGTATATATAATGGTCCTATATATTTATGTATAGGTCTCCTTAGAACTCTATTTTTGCATAGAATAGCTCTTTTAGTCTGATTAGACAGAGCTGGAAGGGGCAATAAAGAGTTTCTTAGGAAATTTCCATCCACCACACTGTACTGACTTTGAAGGTTCTCCTGACTAGAAGGCTCTTCGATTTCTGTGTTTCCACACAAAATCCCTCCCCTTCAAGCTCTTCCTAGATCCAACCCTCTCCATGGAATCATTTTGGATTCCTCTAGCCCTTCCTGAGGGTCTATTTACTAATTATTTGCATTATGTGATTTTGTTATTATAGACTTTATTGTATATTTCACAAAGTAGTTCATCACTTTTAGTATATTAATAGTTTCTTTTGATGTGTTTACCTGGCTAGGTTGTGAATTCACTGAAAGCAGTAACAATGCCTTTATTTTTTTATTCTTTTTTTTTTTAAGATTTTATTTATTTATTTGAGAGAGAGAGAACGAGAGAGAGCACATGAGAGGGGGGAGGGTCAGAGGGAGAAGCAGACTCCCTGCCGAGCAGGGAGCCCGATGCGGGACTCGATCCCGGGACTCCAGGATCATGACCTGAGCGGAAGGCAGTCGCTTAACCAACTGAGCCACCCAGGCGCCCTATTTTTTTATTCTTAAAAATATTGAGGGGCACCTGGGTGGCTCAGTTGGTTGCATCTGCCTTTGGCCCAGGTCATGAGCCCAGGGTCCTGAGATGGAGCCCTGTGTTGGGCTCCCTGCTCAGTGGGGAGCCTGCTTCTCCCTCTTCCTGCCCACTCCCTGCTCCCCGCCACCGCCCCGCCCCCGCCTCCTGCTCTCGCTCTCTCTCAAATAAATAAATAAAATCTTAAAAAATATTGAGATAAAAAGTGGTCAAATTTTGGTTAGATATTTTGCTTTTGCGAAATAGAAAAACACTTTTAAAATAAATTGTATGGATAATTCTTTGCTTTGAAAAATAATTTAACACTTTTCAACAATAATCTTTTAAAGAGAAATCATTTTCACATTAATATTAAATTAGAGTTGGGTTTCACTGGAATATTTTTGTTGCTCTATAAAATAAAATCACACATAAAAGGGGAAAAACTCTTCTGAACAAATGTCAACACAACATTCCTAGTAATTACAGTATGCTTTTATTCTAAAAATACAATGCAGATTCAAACAAAACATGATGCAGCAAAATGGAGTGCCCTCTGGCAGCATGATATTCTGGTCAGCGTGCCCAGTGATGTTTATAGGAGTTGTAATTTAATGATTTAAATTACTTAATTACATTTTGTAATGATTTTTGTATGATTCCAAACTGCCTAAACATTTTAAGGTCATTTCCCAAGACAAATTTTAGACCTTTTTGTAGCTTCCTGGATATATGAAAATTTTGTTGTGCATCTCTTAAAGAGAAACAATGAAAAATAATATTAAGGCCTCAAATAAATAATCCCTTACTGAACAGTTATTTCATTCACTTGACAATTATTTATTAAATATTAATGTGGGCCAGATAGAGTAAAGAACAGGAGGGAGAGGGTAAGGCCTCAACATCAACTAATTCATTTAGTAAATTTCAATCAAACCAACCTCTGCTTGCTTGTTTAGTAGAGAGTTCACAGTGGATTGATTTTACATATGGGGGCTGCATTCTGGATTATTAGCAATTCAGTTGCAGATGAGGTTTAAAATTAGACATTACTCACAGCCTGATCTCTCTCTCTGTTTGGGGGTTTCTCTGAAATATTAAGATGCTCTCCCTGTATGGCACACATCATGCATACGTGTATTGTCTGCTCCCCCATTTGACCTGAAGCTGTGTGCTTGTTGGGGTCAGCACTTGATCACCGGTGCCCCATCAGATCAGAAAGTGGCACATAAAAGCGTGTATGCAATTTTAGCTAATGAATGGATGCAGGCATGAATAAAAGTATGATCCTGTCTGACCTGGAATTTAAAACTGGCTCTTTAGAATGTACTTATACGTTTATTTTTCTCTCTTCCACTTTACAATTCTATTATTTTTCTGGAACAAAGTATGTCTTGAATTGTACTTGTCATTTTCCAGATTTATCCGTGGTCCAACATATACCTAATTTAACTTGAATATTAATACATGTTTTTCTGAAGGTATTCTTGTGTCTCCTTGCATGTGTTTTGCTATTTGGGAAGGGTTTTTATTTTTTCTTATCATAGTTCCCATGAATTTGAGGAGGTCCTCAATTTTACCTGGATTTGCATTATTTGTTTAATAAGATAAGACCAGATGTGCTGAAGTAGTTTAAACAGTATGTATCCCAGTCCCAGATGTGCCTCTGCTAAATCACCAATTCAAGGTAATAAATAAGCTGCTGTTGTATGTTCACTTTCATTAAAATCGATCTCTAGGCAATTTATCTTTATTAATTTGTGATTTTTTTTTTCCTCGAAAATGGCCAGGAAATTTTGGCCAGGAAATTCAGACTCCCCGCCAACTACAGAATTATACATTTGGTAACTCTTTTGAAAGCAGTCTGCATTCATCTTGCAATGGAATAGCATGGCTTTTTTCTTTGTATTTTTGTCATTATTTAATATATGTTGTATTTATGATTGTGATACTAATTTGTATACATCGGAAAAATTGTGAAAAACACGGTATAAAGAAAAATTAACACTAGCTATAACCCCAACATTGTTAACATTTTAATGTATTTGTGTGCGATCTTTTTTTCTATACCTTTAAAATTATCTCCATTAAAATTTTCCGTTCGGCATTCCATCTAGCCAAATGACCGCTGTCATTGTGGAGACAGTTAAAGAGCATTTATTAAAGTTAAATCCAAGTACAATAAAATTCTTTTATTCCCCATATGTATTGAGGCATTTCTTTTTCCCTTTGTACTCAGTGCTTGTCTATGTTATACCCTTTAAATTTTTCTTTCTTTTTTTTTTTTCAAAGATTTTATTTATTTATTTGACAGAGAGAGACACAGCGAGAGAGGAGCACAGGCAGGGGGAGTGGAGGAGGGAGAGGCAGGCTTCCCGCCGAGCGGGGAGCCCGACGCGGGGCTCGATCCCAGGACACTGGGACCATGACCTGAGCCGAAGGCAGACGCTTAAGGACTGAGCCACCCAGGCGCCCCGACCCTTTAAATTTGTCAAGGTAAAAATTATTTGACTCCCACAGAGAACAATAACTTTGAGGTTCTCATTGTCTGTCTGTGCTTTAGAAAAGATGCAAAGTAATTGTCTTAATATACTTTTGGCTTTATATTTGGGCAAGTTACTGTGTTTTAATAGAATCTTTGTCTTTCACAAAAGGTGGCCAACCCAACCACAGATCTATTGTCTCTTCAGACATGCATGTCTTCATTCGACTGTACAATACACTAAATGGTATTGTATAATTGAAATTTGCTAAGAGAGTAGAACTCAAATGTCTCCTCTCACACAACCATAAAAATGAAGGGATGGATGTGTTAATTAAAAACGGGGAGAATCTTTTCACAATGTGTGTATATGTATCTAAATCATCACTATGTATACTTTGAATATCTTACAATTTTATACGTCAATTATACCTCAGTAAAGCTGAAATAAAAAAAAAAACTACCAAATAGGCACTTTCCAAATATTTATTGGAAGAATGTTTTCTAACTGCATTTCCAAAATTCAACAAATCTTGATTGCAAAAATGACACAGCCCATCTTATGTGCCAGATATGAATCATTTAACTGGGAAAATTTTCCTTTCTGTGTTGGCTGCTCAGAGCTTAGCACAGAATAACCAGGATAAACAGGATCTCCATTGTCTACTTGTGTATTAGGAAAGAGGCAAAGCAAATGCCTTGAAAGTTTACCTCACCTCTGGGCCTCATTCTGTTGCATTTCATATTCCTGCTCTTATTTTCCTTTAGTTAATCATTTTGTGCTATTTTAAGTCTTTTATTATAAACTCCTTAGAAGCTTTTCTGAAATGAGGATTTTAAGAGAATAAATAAAATAAACTAATTTAAATTCTGATTTCATGAATGAATTTTCTTCCTTTAAAAATGAATTTTTATGTCATCTGAAATCTAATAACTCCATGAAATTTTGTTGGGAAGTCCTGATTTTCTTAATTTCTATTTTCCACATTTTTTATAAGTATAAGATGTACTTGTAGAAGGCTAGGAATTGAAGAAACCGACATGTATAATGGATTTCAGTTTTGTAATTCCAATGAATATGCACTTGAAATTTATAGTCTTGGCAGATGTTTCACACACCACCAGCACCACCAACACCACCACCGCCACCCACAAATAATATAATCTGAGAGTTGGAAGGGACTCGGCATATAACAGAAGGGAGATTTGAATTGCAGAGCATAAGTGGCTTGACTAAGGTACATTGGTTTTCAGCAGAGTGAAAACAGAACTTGGGTCATTTGACTTAACTCACTCCCCTTTATCTATTTCCCTCACCATAACCATCAAACCACTCCAGACATACTTTGTTCACACTTACACATAAATATTAAGGAATCTACAGTCTCGAGCCCCTGAAAGCGTTCAATCTGATATTAAAGAAAATGAAAATCAAGTTAGCTGGAAATAGAGCATGGAATACTCATTGTGTGCGAATGATACTGAGTGCTACGGGGGTCTCAAGAGGATGGATCACATCGTTTGAGGGCTGGGAAAGGCCCCAGCCACATGGGAACCCTAGGGCCCTATTCAAGGATGGGCTGTTTTCTGATTGTCAGAAGTTGAACGTAGGAAATAGGCCCAGCAGGTAAACCATACTAGTGAAATGACATAGTGGGAGGGGTGTCCAATCCACCTGCAGATAGGAGGCATGAAATAGCAAATAGATGCCCGGTTGTTAGATGGTCCCCTTCAGGAAGACGAGGGAGTGGATGGCAGAAATCATTCAAGGATCATCAGGCAAAAACTGCAAACTGCTGCAGTACTTTAAGTGTGCGTTTCTCAAACTCGAAGATGCATGTGAATTAGCGAAGGTACTGCTCCTGATGAAGCTCTGGGGTGGGTCTGAGAGTCAGCTTTTCTCACATGCTTCCCCGTGATACTATACTTCAGCCTGTGGCAAGACTCCAACTTGTAATTAGTAGTCGCGATGCCTCTGAAGGCTATTTCATGGGGTGCTTCTTGATCTTTTAGGTATTTTTAAACTATGTTTCCCAGAGGCCCATGGGGGTGGGAGTAATTCTTATGCAAATAAGTTACATTTTAACCTGCCTTAGTTATGGGGGATCTAAATTTAAGATTTCACTTACAAAAATTGGGTGGATTGCAAAAAGTTTTCAGAGTAATCTGGCCAAGTATGTCTGGCAAAAAGAGCTCTAGTAGCTAGAAGTAGGGTTTGAGACTGAAGCTTAGGAGACCAGGTAAGTTTCCATCCTTGTAACACTTTATTAGGGTCGTGATGGCTTGGCTTGGATGGTGAAACTGAGAATTGAAAAAGAAGGTGGGATCTGAGAAATCTGGGTAGGACTAGGTAGTTTATCGGATATGAGAGGTCAAATGAAAATCAGGGGTCTGAGCTCTCTCCAGGATTTCAGTTGAAAAGAAAAGTTTGAATTTTGTCCCCTGCTTGACAGTGGTGGGCACTTCTTCCCATGTCTGCCTGCTTCTTCTAAATATCCTGGGAGCAGCCCGGTCCCCAGACCCACTCCTCTGCCCTACCACCACACCTTGTTACCATGGTGCAGATCTCCTTTCTTCTCCTCTCCTCTTCACCTTCCTTTTTAACAGCAGTTAACATAACAGTGTTTTTTCCTTTCTTTAATTCATGAGATTTCCTCCTTGACTCCTCCTGTTGAGAACAGTGTTTAATTTATTTTTTGCAAACATAAGGCCTGGCACCAGGTGCTTGAAAAAAGTCGCTTGAATGAATAAACATTGAGAAGTACAACATTTTAATTCCTCATCTGCCAGAGTCCAGGTGCTCAGGAAACACATGTTGAAACATCAGTTAGCCTAACTGTCGTATGAACAGAGGCCCTGGGCTGTCAGCAGAGGCTGAAATTTGGAGTCTGGCAGATCTGCCCCTTACACGTTATGTGACCTTGGATGAATTATTTAATCTCCCTAGGCTTCCAAGCTGCTTAAAACTCTATAACTTTCCTTTAAGTGGAGGTGAACATTACCATCTTCCTTTAGAGACAGGCTTCATTGTGTTGTGTAATGTTTTACATTTTTCCAAACGGCAACACCAGGGAAAAAATGTGAGCAGATACAGGTACTTAAGTGGACCTTGAAAACAACCACAGAAAACAGCAATTTCAGAAGGGATATAATCATCCCAAACTGTTGACATTGGAGGGGAAAAATAAAGACTATTTATTTTTCAGCATGACACTAAGGGTCCATCAAAACATGTACAAACCTTCTGGAGGAAAAGGGAAGACACATTTAATGCTGTGACCAGCCGAGTCACCGAATTTGAACGTAACAGAGAGAATCTGTAATGTACTCAGAGTAGTTGTCATGAAAATCTATAATAATAAAGATCTATTGAAATAACTCCCTATCAATATCTAGATACAGCTCTTTACCAAAAGTAGAACATGCAGTTGCATTATTCCAAGGAGACTTCCTCCTGTAATAAAATGTAATAATGGATACAGGAAGTATAAAATGCCTGCCTCTGAAATATAACTGTTGGACTCAGAGGCTTTCATTTTTTATCACACAGGATAGAATCATTTTGAAGCCCATATATTTGAAATCCCATCTATATTCATAATAGTCAGTACTTTTAAACTTTTAATAGGTACTTTCATTTCCAAAGAGAAGGGTTCACACATGAAGACCATCACACATTTGTCAGCATAACTTCCATAGAGTATTGAAAGAAAGAAATCAGGAGAGTTTTTCCTATTTCTAGTTAATTGCTTTGGAGTTTGCTCAGTTTTTCCTCTTGCCTCTGCATGTGCAATTATGGGATGAAACATTAAAACATAAAAAAGTCAGGATTAAGCTTAACTCTGTATATAGTATATGCAAAAATAGCATTGTTTCATGACCTTGGTCAGGGGCAATGAGCCAGATTCTTTCCAATGCCTTAATTAATCCCTGATACTAAATTAAGTTCTTAAAATTCACTGGGGTGCAACTGATAACATCACAGTTTCTCCAAGTGCCTCCCAGGGAGTGACACCGGCAGGGCTAGTTTCTGTCTTCTGAAACACTTCAGACCCCTACATTCTATATTTTTTTCAGTGGCTCGGCTCACTTAAGGTTTCTAAAGTATTTAATCAGAGGCATCTTAAAATATATTTCAGGCTATGGTATACTTCAAAATTTTGTGGGTTCTACATTGCCTACAAGAAAAATTCTAGGGACTTGGGTGGCTCAGTCGGTTAGGCGCCCAACTCTCGGTTTCAGCTCAAGTCATGATCTCAGGTCATGAGACTGAGCCCCAAGCTGGGTTCTGTGCTCAGTGTGGAGTCTGCTTGTTCTTCCTGCCCCTGCTCGTGCACATGCACGTGTGCTCTCTCTCTCCCTCTAATAAATAAATAAAATCTTTAAAAAAACCACAGAAAACAAAAAGAAAAATGTGAACCCGCAGGGCCTTTCATACTCTAACATTGCTATCTTCCTAATCTTGCCCAAGGCCATTGTCCTGTGTTTTCTATGTTCTAATTAAAATGAATCTGTTTTTTCTGCTTGGACAATCAGTCCTCCCCTGCTCGGGGATTCAAGGCTCTGTGAAGTCCTCATGTTCCCTTCTAGACGGGGTTAGAGTCTAGAAGTCGATAGTCAAGTTGTTCATCTTCCTCTGTCCTCACAGAGCTTTGAAAGCACCTCCACTATACCTCCTCTTGTGTTGCCATTTAATTATTTATAATTACCTCACCATTACATATCGGAAGCAGAAACCATGTCTCATTCATCTCTCGATTTCTAGCATTTTGAGCAGAATTGGCACATTGCTGGTGATTGATAAATGTTTTTTTAATTGATTACAATTTCAAATGGATATTTCTCCAGGTTTGATCAACTTAAGTGCTGATAGTATTACCTTTCTATTACTATCACTCAACATACACAAAGCACTTATTAGGTCTCAGTCACTATTCTGAGGTTTACACATATATCATTTAACTCTCAAAACACCATATTAAATGAGGTACCCTGATTTCTCTAATAAAATTCTACCCATGTTAGAATTATAGGGTTTTTTTGCAAATGTCTTTCAAATGGTATCTCAAAATATTTTACTCCACTGTCGAATAAGTTTAGATTTCACCAAGTTATTCTCTGATATATATGTATTAGAGTAATTATCAACTGAAGTTTCTTCTACCTAAGATTGTTATTTCCTTTGATCACTTTTGCTTCATTCATACATCAGGTGGTCATTCTTTAACTTGTATGAAAATCCTTTTAGGTATAGATTATTTAGTTACCAAACTGAAAATAATGACTTGGTTAATTCTTTTATTCATCTGCAAACATTTGTTGAGGCTCTAGTGTGTATCAGACACTAGGTATAAAAATGAATAATTATCGTTCTCTTCCTCTTGAACTTTGTCTTTGAGGACAGGGAATAGCTTCTAGGTTTTGAATAGATTGAAGAGAAGGGAACACATCTTTGCTTGAAACTTTGCCTCAGTTATGAAAGTTATGCTGTTTCCAGCATGGTCAGATGCAAAATAAAGTTGAGGGAGAGAATCTATACTGTTTCATAGATTCCTCAATGCTCACTTTTTGTCTTTATTTGCTTATTTGAAATCATTTTATAGACATACAGCCACACTCATTTCAAAACGATGGCCGGGGCAGGTGTAGTCAAAGGATATTCATTCTAAGACAGAAGTAGCCTCACTCAAAGTTACATATAGCTATTACTTTTTGGTATAATCAATCCCTCTCTTTTCCTTATACTTTCAGTAGAGTAGGGTCTTGGATACCATTAGTCCAAAAACTCACTGTGCATCAACTTGAATTAGCCACACTCATTTTAAGGAGCAAAATAGAAATGTTAGCATAAAAAGGAAGTGCACTGGAAATGCGTTATTGGCATAAATTTGCTTTTACCACAGGTTTGCTCTTAGAATTTGTTTCTAACTTATCCTAGAAATGAAATATGATCAGCTTAACCCAGGGGAGTTTTGGGAAAACTGGCTCAAGATATGGGTATTATAAACAACTAAAGATTTTTCAAAGTAGAATGAGAATTTAATAATATGTAATATTATATAACTGATGACAGTAAGTTTAGTTATTGCCCTTATCTGCTGTCTGATTTATCAAAGTCCTTTGAAATGCAATGTCACTTCCAGTCTAACCCTATCTCAACTTTTGGCCTGAATGTAGCTTACTGTCTTTGTTCTCAAAAGCCTTTCTATTGTGGACGCTTCCCTCCCTCCTTTCCCTTTACTCTGCCATTTCTTGGTGGGACACACACCTCAGAATTCCTTTCTCCAGAGTCTTTATTCCTTTAATGTCCTGCAACTTATAAATTATTTTCCATCAAGATGTTTAGAGATAAAGGGTGACTTTCAAAAGCATATTCTCAAATATGTCAGAGTTGCCAGGAGGCTGGCTGTCCAGTGGTATGGAAAACTGCTCTGGCTTGCTCTGTTCCAGACTGAATTTCCTCCAATCTCCCCAGTGAGTTTCCCAGATCGAGACAAAACTTCTTAATGTTCACTGCTCAAGTTCAAGAATTCCTGACCATTTTTGCCAAAAAGGTGGCACAGTCATCTCTGGAAGAAGACTCTTTGTGGAGCTACCTAAGAAAGAATTCAAGCCATGCTCGTTGCTGTGAGGTATTGAGTTTGTGGGGTTTGCCTGCCGAGAATCTGTTTGTGGGCAGGGAGGGTCTGGCTGTAGGACCTTCAAGGAGAGAATCTGGCCAAGAATGATCCAGGCTTGTGAGAGTGACGCAGTATAACATCACGGGTGAAAGGAGTAAGAAGTCTGAGAGTGCTGGTGGTTGCTTGAATGTGCCCATCCAAACACATGTCTGGGATTAGGGGAAAGCGAGGTTTGTTAAAAAATGGAAAGAACCGATGTACTGAACTCAGGAGTTCTGAGGCTCCAGATGCCAGCTCTGGGGTGTGGGAGGAGGATGGGACATGGCGGTATCCACAGTTGGGCAGTTGCACACCAGCAACCCCACAGCTTCAGCCTGGGTGGGATGGGGCTTGGGGAGCTGGTGGCACAGCAGCCGCAGGATCCTAACGGCACGTCACAGTGTGGGTCCCAGAGATGTACATGCCTACTCCTGTACATTTTTTAGTCGAGTAGGTATCTGGTGGCCACAGGGCTGGGCAGAGCCAAGGTGGCCTCTAGCAAAGAATGTCAGGGTCCAAGGTAGGTGGGCCTTGTGGGGGACAGGCTGTGGCCACAAAGGTGACTATACCCTCTGAGGCCCGGGTCATGGCAACTCTGACAGGTGCAGTGCCCAGCAGGGCAGAAGAGTGGAATAGAGTTTTGGTGGAAACCCAGTTCTGAGAGAAGGTGAAACATCCCCTGTGATTCTCAGAAATCCTTGTGGGGGGAGAGAGGCGTCTGGCAACATCTTAAATTCCTGAGTCAGAACGTGTGCTGGAGCCAGGATAACTTGGCCTCTACTTAGATAAGTAGCAGTCAGGGTAGAGATGGAGTGGAATTCTTCACCTTCTCCATATTTCTCTGTAGGATCTATGAATTGTATCTATATATCTAAAGCACCATGTTCCATAAGGGTGTTCAGAGCTGACTTTCTGATCCTGTACACCTCCACACAGCAAGAAACCCAGAGATCAAGAGAGGAAACCTCTCACCAAGACAAATAGGAGAGCCCATTTCTCCCTCTCTCCCAGTTAAGACCCCCCCCATTGTTGTGGGATGTGGTTACTATAGTTATGTGATAGAGAAAAATGAGAGAGAATTGAGAATGATGTTTCAGTAACATAAGGCTTGAGCTGTATTTGTCTTGGGAGCTGAACTTGAGACATCACCTTACCTAATACCTATGATGCTGACATGCATCCTGAATCAATAGTGTATCCCAAAAGTCTGCAGATCAGTCAGTCTCTGTCTTGGCTGTGGTTTCACCACTAAAGGAGAGGTGTCTGTAAGTGTCACACTGCAGGTGATAGGTAAGTGGCATGATGCCCACCTAGCATCAGGTACTGTTCTAGTAATACTGTGGTGAACAAGCCAGCAAAGCCCCTGTTCTCCTCGAGTTATATGCTCGTGGGTGGAGACAGACAACTAAACAGGTGATACTGTATTTTGAATAGTAATAAATGCTGGGAAGAAAATTAAATGGGGTATAGGGATTGAGTGAACTTGGATTTCAGCTGACAGCAGTGCCTTTTGGAAAGAGAGTGGGATTTCAGATTCTATGGTAAGGCAAGGGACTGAATATGAGTATAGTGGCCTCCAGACAGGACCACCCTGCTGGTGACTTGCATATAGCATACTGTAGAGAACCACTAAGCAGGCTTGTTGATCCTCCATCATTTAGAACATAGATTTATTATTCTGCTCACATTTGTATGGGAAAGAAATCGTAATAGGTGAGCATAACTAGTGAATCACCAACTACACTCTTCCATGTCCAGATTTAAAGAGCACTTGCATTTGGAAAATAGAAGGGAGAGAGGCAGAGTCCTTGACAAACATGAAATATCTCTCATTCCTCTAGAATTAGCAACCCAACGTGGGAATTTCTTAGCCTCTAAGAACCACATTCCTTACTTGAGAGTTTTCTTGACCAGGGACTACCACAATTGTTCCAACATGTGCACCAAAGTATTGACAATAGCTACCAATCATATTTCTAATTATAGGGTCTTTATAAACATCATCTCTAATACCACATTCAATTTAATAATCTGTAATCCAGGGCTCAGAAAAGTTAAGGAAGTTTCTCAAGTTTACATTGCTAATTAACAACATGAATGGATTACAACTCAAATCACATTGCAATCTATCATTCCTGCCAACCATGTGGTATCTTTTGCACCTTAAAACTTTCTTCCTTTGTTACCAGGTAGGAAGGACTTGGTAAATTCGAATGTCTTTGAGCACATGGAGCCTGCATCAGGAACTCATATAGCTTAAAAAATCTGTAATGGCTCAATTCTTTCAGCTTTCCACCTGCTAAAACCATTTTGCTAAGAATATTTATAAATTGAATTTGATTTTGTTTTCTTTAGTGTATATACAGAGATATCACAAATTTTAGAATAGACCAAATTTAACAACAGGAGGGAATTAAAGGTGCAAAGTATTTGCACAATCCACACAAAATCACTCAACTCAGGTTGAAGATATAGTAAGCTGAAGTCTACAGCCTATGTACACGGGAAAGAAAAGATAAGTTTCTGAAAATTTGTGGATAAAACTTAGAATGTCTACAATGTATGATATTGTATGTACAATTTTAAAAAGATTATGGCATGCATAGGTGATTCAAAATGAAATGATGTCGGGGCGCCTGGGTGGCTCAGTTGGTTAAGCGACTGCCTTCGGCTCAGGTCATGATCCTGGAGTCCCTGGATCGAGTCCCGCATCGGGCTCTTCCTGCTTCTCCCTCTCCCGCTCCCCCCTCTTGTGCTCTCTCTCTCTCTCTCACTCTCTCTCTCAAATAAATAAATAAGTAAAATCTTTAAAAAAAAAAATGAAATGATGTCATCATACTTCTCATGTTCTCCTTAAATCTAAAATCTTAACATCTTAAGGAAAGATTCTAAAACCAACAATGCATCCAGAGTGATAATAAGGTATTTGAGTTTTATGGTTGACACTTTTCCTCCAATTTGCCGAAACTCTGTGTTCAGAAGAACATGTCCATTTATTCTATATCGATTTACTCCTAGATCTTCTTTTGTCTTCCTGGGTTCTCACAACGAGTTAATGCTTCAAGATAAAGGAAAATTTTGAAAATAGAAAGACAGAACTCTTCCATCAACCCAGCATTCTCAGGCACACTTATCTGCTTCCTAGCTTAGGCCGAAGGTGATGTGAACGTTGACCCAAACTTAGAGTTTAGCTTTAGGACCTGCTCAGGGGGATGACATTTTAAACTTTTTCACTTAACATTATATTATATTCTAATTATATTACTTTGTCCTAGTATTATATTATATTACTTTTTATAGTATATATTATATTATATTACTTTGTCCTAGTAAATGGGGGAGGGGAATGAATTCATTTAGTCATATTCTGTGGGGTAATAAATTCACTTTTCTTCCATGGTAACAAATTTCCTCCTCTTAATAGGGGATAAATTATTTGAAACACAGTCTTACATGTCTGGTGTTCCATTAGATCATGAATTCTCAAGGAAATGGACAGCTTTGTCTCTGACATCTAGCACAGAGCATCACATGAAATTGACCCTCAGTAAATTTTTATTGGTTGAGTTAATGAAATGGAGTAAGACTACACCAATACATTTAGCAATTTATTTTTCCTTCTGAATACTTTGTCATTTTAATTAATAGTAACTCCCTCCCTCTAGCCACTCAAGCAAGATGAACAAGCACACAAACAAAAAGCCACCTCCAGTGCCGTCAGTAAAATGGAGTCATCCTGGAATTTTTTTCTCATACCCCACATTCAATCTGGTGCAAATCTACCTGGTTCTACCCTAAACATATATCTCAGAATTCTGTCCCTTCTCTTCTTCCCTCTTGCTACTGTGAAATTCCTTGTCCTCCTTTGCTAAGATTATTAAAATGGTTTCCCAACAGGTCAGTTCTGTATTTGTGTCCTTGTGGTCTGTTCATAACAGGGCAGCCTGTGTCATCCTTTAAAATCTTAAGTTGCGTCATGCCATCCTTGTACCAAATCATGATAGTGGTTTCTGACCATATTCAGGGTAAATCCCAGTAATTTCAATAGGACTGTGAGGCCCTGCGTGAGCCTGTGCCATGTGACCCTCAAGCCTCCTGCCTACTCTGCTTCCCTCACCTACTGTGCAGTGGCCACAGTGGCCGACTAGCAGTTCCTTGAGCATACCGGGCCTGCTCCCTCCCAGGGCTTCTGCATTTGCATTCTTTCCACCTGAAACACTTCCCAGTATCCACACAAGTTATCCCTCACTTCACTGAGGTCTTTCCTCAAATGCAGTTCCTCAGTGAAGCTCTCCCAGGTAATGCTCTCAAACATCCACACTGCTCCCACCTAACCCTTCCCTGACTGTGTTTCTTCTTTATCCCTTATTGCTATCTATGCCCTTGTATATTTACTTATCTTTATGTTTCACCAGAAGGTTCTCTAGAAGTTCCATGAGGGCAAGGATTTTTATTTGTGTCTCCATCTGTTTGCTTTGCTTCCTTGTGTCAGTTTTATGTGTTAGGAAAGGTATTCCTGTATTCTAGCAGTATACAACCCTCATCATCTTAATTTAGCAGCTCCAGGAAATAGAAGGATGGTTTCCCCCAATTCCTCTGGAAGAAAGTAGGAAGATTATTTCCTAGTGGCAAGATGATCCATGTGATGATCTCAGGGTAAACTTGAGAGAAAGTAACTACATTTACAGAAACGTATGTTCTCATATTGACATTTTGAGTAAGAATAGAGTAGCCGGACACACAATGTTCTTCTAAGAATTTGGAACCACAAGAGACTTTCAGTGTCTGGGCTAAACGTTCTGGAGACCTTAACATAGAAATGCAAATAGGAGTGGCTGGAGGGTGGGATGCACCAAAAAAACCAAAGCCACTCTAGGCACAACTAGAACACAGGACATTCCAAAAGAGTTCATTGCTTGGAGATTGTTGCCCCAAATGATAAATATTTTTGCCTTGCATTTAACAAGTAAAATAGGGTATTTCAAGGCTCCTGGTGGGAAGTATAATTTTTGTCCCAAGTGAGATTTTTTTTTAATTTTTAAATTTGAATATAGTTGGCACATGTTACATTGGTTCCAGGTGTGCAAAATAGTGATTCAACTTCTCTATTATGCTCTGCTCACCACCAGCGTAGCTACCATCGTTCCTATATAATGCTATTATAATATCATTGTCTATATTCCCTGTGCTGTACCATTTATTCCCAGGACCCATTCAAGCCAATAAGGGGTTAGTATCCAAAATACATAAAGAACTTATACAACTCAACACCCAAACACAAACAATCTGAGTACAAAATGGGCTGAGGACCTAAATAAACATTTTTCTAAAGAAGACATACAAATGGCCAACAGACACACGAAAAGATGCTTAACATCACTCATCATCAAAGAAATGCAAATCAAAACCATAATGAGATATTACTTTACACCAGTCAGAATGGCTAAAATAAAAAAAGACAAGAAATAACAAGTGTTGCTGAGAATGTGAAGAAAAAGAACTCTCATACACTGTTGGTGGGAATGTAAGTAGCTGCAGCCATTGTGGAAAACAGTATGGAGTTTCCTCAAAAAAATTAAAAATAGACATGCCATATGATCCAACAATTCTATTACTGGATAGTTACCTAAGTGAGATTTGATTGCAGAATGTATATATATTATCCCCCCCCCCATTTCCAGATGTAAAAAACATAATGGCCTTTGGGGGAAAAGTATTAACAAAATTTAATATGATCATAATTTTCAGATTGAATGCACCCAACATGTTGAGTGTTTTTGACAGACACTTAAAAGCAAGGATCTCTTATGGTGCATAGTTCTTGGGTTAGTAGGTTTTGGATTGAGGATTTTATAAAGGCAGAGATAAAACACCTCAGAATCTATGATTTTTAGGCAGAGTTATAAAATATATTCCAGGTGGAAAGATTTCATTTTTATGTTCATAGCCACTACAGATGATATAGAGGCCTTTCTTGGGGACAGAGAATCCTCCAAGACCTTGCTGTTGGTTGGCTTCTAGGGCAGGTCCAGAGGCCAAGTAAACTGAGGTAAGGAGACACCCACTGCACTTGGGCTGCAAGGGGACTATAAATAAGTCTGAGGAGCTGCTAGGCCACAAGCCAGATTGAGGTGGGTTAAAAAGTGAAAGAAAGATGGGGTAAATTGAAGTATTCAACATAGACAACTCGCTTGAGGATTTTTATAAGAAAGAACAGAAGCGTGGGATGTTATAGCCAGACGGGAGTAAGGAGCCAAGAAAGTTTTCTTCAAAGCTGGGAGGTAAGAGAGCAAGTCTGTATGCTGATGGGAACGATCCAGGAGAAAAGGATGCAGAAGAGAAATAATTTAATGGCTGCATATATTTCTTGAGAAAGGGAAGGAGGATGGGATCCAGTGCTTAAGTGGGAAGACTGGGTTTCAAAAAGGATCAGAGACACTTCTCTCTTGGCATCAGGAGGAGGACTGAACATCTGCACACAGATGAAGGGTGGCACAGGTACATACCTTACGATTGGCTGGTTTCATTTCCTCAGTGAGGTCATCAGGTATGGGAGGGGATACAGCCTTCCCAGAAGTGTCTCTCAGGAAGCAGGTAACTTCCCTGGGTTTCAGTTTCCTAATCTGTGGGATGGAGATAGTATTAATGGTTGTTGTAAAGATTGATAATCCATGTAAAAACGTTAGGTCAGTTCTTAGCACATAATCCTACAATAAATGCTGGTGATTTTTTTTTCTCTTATGAATAGACAGCCTCATCTTTACCATCATTGAGGAGGAAGCTCTATAATTTCACATCACAGTATCAACCAGGGTTGAGGAAGGGGCATGAGCATTAGGTTTATAGTAGAGTGAGAGTAGAGGGAAGGTTTGGTAGAAATTGGATCTGTTCAAACATATATGGTGTCAGGATTGATAAAGCTGATAGTTGTTAGGACATTATAATTTCAAAGACTCTTGGAATAGTGTGTGAATAAAAACTGCACACAGATTGCAAAAAAAAAAAACAACTGAAAAGAGACAGTATTTATTATTATTTAAAACATTTGCTTAGAGGTGTAAAAAATTTTACATCTATTTTAGGCTATGAATGTGTGTTGGATTTGGTTGAGTCTGCATATTTGAAAACTTTTTATAATCTGGGAAGTTACTCAGCAAAACAAGAGTGTGTGTCATGAACAAGATTTCATTTAAGTCAAGCAAAGATTTATATATTGCCTTTCACTTAGAAAGACTTCGTTATGAGTATTTTGAAATGAAC
>NC_058405.1:76836116-76848995 GCF_002201575.2 Neomonachus schauinslandi
TTATAGCCTCAATCAATACATACTTCACCATTAAATTCAGCTGCTTTTGATGTTTGAAAAAAATACACTCAGCCATTTAAAAATGTTATTTCCGTGAGTGCCTGGGTGGCTCAGTCAGTTAAGTGTCCAACTCTTGGTTTCGGTTCTGGTTGTGCTCTCAGGGTCCTAGGATTGAGCCCTGCGTCAGGCTCCGTGCTCAGCGGGGAGCATGCTTGAAGATTCTCTCCCTCTGCCTCTCCCTGCACTTGTTAACATGCTCTCTCTCTCTAAAATAAATAAATCTTTTTAAAAATGTTATTTTCATCTGTCACATAGATGTCAAAAGTTTTGAATGCCATAATGAAGTAAAAATATTGATATCAAATATATTGATATTGATATATTGATATAAAATATCAAAAATATTGAGGGTAGCCTGGGTGGCTCAGTCGGTTAGGTGCTGACTCTTTGTTTTGGCTCAGGTCATGATCCCAGAGTTGTGAGATCGAGCCCTGAATTGGGCTCTGTGCTCAGAGTGGAGTCTTCTTGAGATTCTCTGCTTCTCCTTCTCCCTCTGCCCCTCCTCCCCCACACTTTCTCACTCAAAATAAACAAATAAAATCTTTAAAAATATATTGATACACTTCTATGTTTACTCTTTTAAGGAATGCTGCTTTTCAATTTCTTCCTCCCTTCCCTCCTTTTTCTTTCTTTGTAGATTTTTGTATTCTTTTATCTTAAGCATGACTTTAAACTCAGATCACCCAACTACAGGACATTGGAACTGAAGGAATGTTTCTTTTTTCATCTGAATTTATCAAAGTAAAAAGGCAGAAAAATAACTTCTAGATGGTAGTAATAATCTGACATGGCTGTATAACATATGTGTAGAATATGAAGCAACTTAGTAATTTTACACTGAGATTTTCAAATTGTGTTTTTCTTAACAAAATGTTAAATATAAATTATCTTAAATGGGACCATTTTATTGCCTTTACCTTTCTAACTTTTCTGTTTCCCATCCTGGACAAAGTCTTGACCAATTTTGTTCTACGTACTCTAGTATTTATTTTAGGATACCGCATATGAAATTCAAAATAGTATTTCAGGAGCACCTGGGTGGATCAGTTGATTAAGTGACTGCCTTTGGCTCAGGTCATGATCCCGGAGTCCTGGGATCAAGTCTCGCATCGGGGGGTCCCTGCTCAGTGGGGAGTCTGCTTCTCCCTCTGACCCTAACCCCTCTTGTGCTCCCTCTCTCTCAAATAAATAAATAAAATCTTTGTAAAAAATAGTATTTCAACTACCAATTAATACCATTAAAATCAGTGAATACTGCCCAAGCCCTGTAGACCTCACAGGGAAAATAAAGGCTATAGGTGGACATTATCTCAGCCTCTTACCCATGTTATCCCCTGGCCATCCCCTTCCCATCAGTGTCAGTGGGAGAAATGACTTATCCCTGTCCTGTCCATGTGTCCTTGATTCCTTTAGAGCCTGCCCTATTGATTATTTCATCTCCTACCTCTTTACAGTGTTTGTCACACTATTATTTATTTTTAAGAATTTAAAAATATCTATTGTTTGTCTCTAATCTAATTCCTCATTTAGCTATCAAAGATAGCTAAGAGCTATTTTTTGCCATCTCCTACAAAATGGGAGTCTAAAAGAGTATCCTTTTACTGAGTCCACTGACACCTGTTTCAGCCTTCACAAATTCACTAAAATTATCCCTATTCATGACCTTCTAGTTGTTAAATTCAATGAACTTCATCTGACACCAATGGGAATAACCATTCAAAATTGCCAGCTTAAAGGTAAGAGAAGGTTGTAAGATCAAGAAGAAAGTATTTCCAAATAAGATCCATCATATTCCTCTGAGAAATAACCATCTGCAAAAAACATGTGGGTTCGGTCCTGTCCTTCATCACTGGATTATAGCAATAGTTAAATGCTTATAAAACACCTGAACAGAGTCTTCTTTTCCTTCTGGGTCTTTTCTTCTTCTCAAAAATGAACTGGAGGGTATGATATACACAGCACATTTCTCTCTTCTGCTCATGTATGTGACTGTCATTGGGCTTCTGCAGCAAGCATGGTCAACGTGAGCAAGTTACCTATAGTTTATACAAGACAGACAAGTTCCATGGACGTTGTCCATTTGTAGCTGCGGAAGGGTCTCTGAATTGCCCTTTTTACCTGGACATGATCTGAATACCCACATGAGCTCCTGGGTGGAGCAATAGAATTTAAGCAGTGTTTTTTTTTTTTAAAGAATTTATTTATTTATTTGAGAGAGAATGAGAGACAGAGAGCACGAGAGGGAAGAGGATCAGAGGGAGAAGCAGACCCCCCGCTGAGCAGGGAGCCCGATGCGGGACTCGATCCTGGGACTCCAGGATCATGAACTGAGCTGAAGGCAGTTGCTTAACCAACTGAGCCACCCAGGCGCCCCGAATTTAAGCAGTGTTTAAAACCAGCCTGCAGACTCTGGAACCAGACTGCCTGGTGGATGGCACAGTGCTGCAACTTGGGTATGTTACTTAACATCCCATGTCTGAGTTTCCTAATCTGTAAAATAGAAATAATTGTAATAAGTTATTATTGTGTTAAAAGAGATGTAAAGCTTTTAGGAAAGAACTTGGTATCTAGTAAGCACTCAATAACTTTTAATTGGTATTAGTATAAGAATTAAAATTGGAATTAGGATGAGGATGAAAATAGCATGAGCATTTGTATTAGCATTATTACTGGGCTGGCTTTAGGCCTGCCAGTGAAACCCCATGTCTAAATTTAGGAAGAAAGATGAAGAAAGAGGAGACCAGAAATCACAGCAAAAATGGGTGAGGTCACAATAAATGATAATTATTTATGTGGAGACTACATTAATACACATATTAAGTCAGAATATATCTGCCTTTAAATGATAAGTACATGTTTTACAAATATCGCATATCTTCATAGTCAAGAAATTCCAATTGGTTTGAAATACAAAATCTCAACCATAAACCTTCTAATATCTTTTGGGTGCATTTCATGTTCTACTCTGTTGAGTAACTTACCTGCTGGCATTTAAAATAGTAAATTAATAGTTATTTTAAAAGGCTGACAAAAAGACATTTCTATTCTACTTAGTTTCTAAAGAACCTGAGGTTATGGAGAGCCCTTTTAAAAATTATATTTCCATAAACCATACTAAGTTGTTAGTTTTCTATTATGTCAGATATTGCTCTTTGTGTAAATATGAATACAAATTTTCCACTAAATAACAGTGTGCAAAGTCTTAGTCATGACTCGTTTTCTTCATTTACAAAACAAGGGGGTATACTAATGAGAGGAGCTCTCACATCTCTTGCGGTGTTATTATCGACTATGTGACTCTGGGTGTAAAACAGTTACACAGACATATCCTCAAGTTACTCTTGAGTTATTGTTGCCAGAGGGTGCTGTAATCACATTCTGTAGAAAAAAAAATCATGGGTCAATCAAATGGAAATTTGCTGTTGGTTTTCAACTTAAATTCTAAGCAGATAGTGGTTTCACAAGGAATTTAAAATGTCCTTGATGGGGCCTTTGGGAGGTGTAGTTGGTTGAGCCTCCAACTCTTGGTTTTGGCTCAGGTCATGATTTCGGGGTTCTGAGTTCGAGCCCCACATGGGGCTCCATGCTCAGCACAGAGTCTGCTTGAGACTGTCTCTCCCCTTCAGTCCCTCCCCCCACCCACGCTCTCTCGCTCCAATAAATAAATCTTAATAAATAAATAAATAAATAAATAAATAAATAAATAAATAAAATGTCCCTGACGTTGACATTGTTCTAATCACAAAACGCTGTGTTGGAGAGAGCAAAGAGAACAAAAACAATACAGCAGTTTACAGTGGAAGAGAAGAGAGCTATAGCATCAGGCAGCTCAAGTAGTATCTGTGATTGGCTTCTGAGCCAGGTCGTATAGTCGGAGCACACACTTAATTGTTTCCAGATTCCCACTGAAATAATGAAAGCAGTTTGAAAATAAAGAGACCCTCATATTAGTGTTAGAAACGAGAGCGGGGGGAAACTTGACATTGGTGTTTTTTCGAATTTCGTCAGTTTTGAGATCTGGTTGGAGTCAGTGTGAAATAAAAGTCAACCCAATTCACAATGCCATAGTAAGGAAAAACTAACCAAATAATCAAGGGACTGCAAAAGAATTCTACAGATCCTCTTTCTGTACAGTGATGGCTACTGAAACAAAAATACAATCACTTGAAAATTAAAATAACATTCTCTAAAATAATGATTTGGTAGAGAGGAAGTAACTACAATCATTGATGGCTTTTAAGATAAAGGAAAATACTGCATATAAAATTTTATAGGATAGATCAAACATAGGACTCCAATGAAAATATATGGCTTTAACTGTTTTCCCTACTTAATAAGAAAAAATGAAAAAAGAAAAAACTCAAAAATTTAGCTTTAGTTTTTTTCCTGCTGTCTTATTGGTAGCATTCTGACCACCAAATGCTCTACAAACAGCTTTTCCGTAGCGAACAAGACAGGGCACTCAGCTAGCTTTCGGCCTGGGTCTCCACCATGCCTCCCATTCTCCTTCACCACTCTGAATAGTGGAGGCTTGTCCTGGGCTCCCACCTGTTACACACTCTAATGGTTTCATCTATTTCTATGGCTTTAGTAACCTCTGACATGTGATTGCAGCTCACTGTTGTATTTCAAAAGGTGGTTCTTTCACTAAATATTTAAATGCTCATTTCTGTCACCTCCCCTTTTACCACCTTAACCCGAGTTTTTATCATTTCTCATTTAAATAACCTCAGAAAAAAATCTCTGGCATTTATTCTTGTCATCCTCTGCTTGATTCTCCAAGATTAGTCAGAAGGAAATTTTAAAATATGCAAATATAATGTACCACTCTGCTACTTAAAGCTTCTCAATATGTTGCCACTGTTTTTATGATAGAGATAAACATTTTTAAACATGGCCTATGATGTCCTTTATAATGTGGTCCTTGCTTATCCACCCAGGCTGATATTGAGGCCTTCTTCCCCTTGTCCAATGTTGTATCTTCTTTTGGTGACTGGAACCTGTCAGGTGGAACGTGTTAATTGCTGGACTCATAAATTTTTGCAGCATATTCCTTTCTCTTTCAGTAAATACACAGAAAAAAATCTACTAAAACTTACCTAAAGTCTAAAGTATTTGATATATTTTTCATATTTTTGTTATTCTATTTAGCTATTATTCCATTATTGCCAAGGCTAATCCTAGAGTTCATACTCATATACACTTATATTTACTGAATACCATGTTTTTAACCCACTTCTTGCTTTGTAAATAGTTTGTTATTTTAGCTGTGCGTTAAACCGTATTACTTAGGACCTCTGTGTATAATAACCTTTGTTTTCCTGTGCCTCTTCTATATCCCTTCTTGTGGCCACCCCTGACTCACCATCTCATGAAGCGATACAAACACCATGGCGCAGACGGCATTCATTCTAAGTCAGTTTTTACAACACCCCCACACCTTTTTATCACCTCCTATAGAGCAAATTGAGTTAAGACAAATTAAATACTGAGGGATAGATCTGGTGGGTAGGTGTGAGCTTTGCTGAACCACAAACATTGTGATATCTAAGGTTTGGTTGCTTCATCCCCAGAAGACTCACTTTTTGCCTCTTGGGGAGGCAAAAAGGCTCCCCTGACCAGGGAGCTGTAAGCTGAATAATTCCTGGAGTTCACACGAGGTGGGAATACCTTTCATTTCTTTTTCTTTTTTTTAAAGATTTTATTTATTTGCGAGAGAGAGAATGAGAGACAGAGAGCATGAGAGGGAGGAGGGTCAGAGGGAGAAGCAGACTCCCTGCCGAGCAGGGAGCCCGATGCGGAACTCGATCCCGGGACTCCAGGATCATGACCTGAGCCGAAGGCAGTCACTTAACCAACTGAGCCACCCAGGCGCCCTTTTTTTTTTTTTTAAAGATTTTATCTATTTGACAGGGACACAGTGAGAGAGCGAACACAAGCAGGGGGAGTAGGAGAGGGAGAAGCAGGCTCCCTGCAGAGCAGGGAGCTGGATGCCAGGCTCGATCCCAGGACTCTGGGATCATGACCTGAGCCAAAGGCAGATGCTTAATGACTTAGCCACCCAGGTGCCCCGGGAATACCTTTCATTTTAAAAGTGTTAGCGTGAACACCTGGGGCACTCAGGAGAGATACTAGAGTGATACTCTAAACCTGCCTTTAAAAGCTTGATAAATGTCAAGGGGTTAACTTGCTGTGTAAGTCATATAATTGCTTGCCAGAATGAAGTCCAACATTCTATAAAGAAATAAAAACATCCAGCATTTGATAAATAATAGATAAAATGTCCACTTTCTAAAAAAGATTGTTAGACACTGTAAGAATAGGAACATGTGACCTATAAACAGGAGCAAAATAGTCAATAGAAATAAAGCCAGAAATAAAACAAATAATAACGTTAGTTACAAGGTCTTTAAATTAGTTATTAAAAACATGATCAAATTAAAGGAAAATATGAATAAATCTCTGAAATAAAAATTTCACTGGGTGAGATAAACACCAGACTAGATAGCTATGGAAGAAAAACTCAACTCAAAAACAATAGAAACTGAAAGCAAACTGAAGCAAAGAAAAGAGATAAGAAAATAAAACAAAACAAGCAAGTAAAATCAGAGTCTCAGTGCCCTGTGAGACAACATAAAGCAATCTAGCATTCATTTAATCAAAGACCTCAAGAAAGGAAGGTAAAAAGGAAAGAATGGCCAAAGTATTTTACAAATTTGATAAATACCATAAATATGTAGATCCAGGAAACTTAATATGCACCAACCCATATAAACAAAAAGAAGACCACACTGTCATACAGCTTAATTAGGTTGCTGAAAACCAGGGATAAAGGGGAAAAAAATCTTCACAGTCACAGGAAAAAAAAGGCCATATCACATACAGAGGAATGAAGCTAACAATGATGAGAAACTCCTTGCCAGATACTATGCTGGGCAGAAGATAATAGAACATCTGTAACATGCTAAAAGAAAAAAAAAGAAAGTCAAACTCAAACTTTATACCCAGTGAAAATATTTTTCAAAAATAAAGGCCACAATAAAATGGATTTGCAAGGATGTGGATGGAGCTAGAAAGTATTATGCTAAGAGAAATAAGTCAGAGAAAGACAAATACTGTATGATTTCACTCACATGTGGAATTTAAGAAACAAAACAAATGGGCAAAGGGAAAAGGGCGGCAAACCAAGAAACAGACTCTTTTTTTTTTAAATTTTATTATGTTATGTTGTCACCATACATCATTGGTTTTTGATGTGGTGATCCACAATCCATTGTTTTCATATAACACCCAGTGCTCCATGCAGTACATGCCCTCCTTAAAACCCATCACCAGGCTAACCCATCCCCCCGCCCCCCTCCCCTCTAAAACCCTGTTTGTTTCTCAGAGGCCATAGTCTCTCATGGTTCATCTCTCCCTCCGATTCCCCACCCCCTTCATTTTTCCTTTCCTTCTCCTGATGTCCTCCATGCTATTCCTTATGTTCCACAAATAAGTGAAACCATATGATAATTGACTTTCTCTGCTTGACTTATTTCAAGAAACGGACTCTTAACCATAAGAACAAGCTGATGGCTACCAGAAGGGAGGTGGGTGGGGGGGGTGGGAGAAGTAGGTGGTGGGGAGTAAGGAGGGCACTTGTTGCGATGAACACCAGGTATTGTATGTACAGAAATGCTGAATCACTATATTGTACACCTGAAACTAATATCACACTGTTAACTGACTGGAATTTAAATAAAAACTTAAAAAAAAAAAGAATGAAGGCAACATAAGGATTTTCTCATACAATTAAAAACAGGGAATTATGGCCAGCAGATCTGTGTTGAAAGAGGTGTTCAAGAAGTTTCCTCAGTGTGAAAGGAAATAATACAATATGGAAACTTGGATGTACACAAAGAAGTGAAGAGCAGTGGAAATATTAAATATGTAGATAAATGTAAAAGACATTTCTCCCTCATTAAAGCATGTCTTCAGAAGATAGCTGTTTCTTAGTAAAAATGATAACAATATATAGTGGAGTTTGTAACATGTAGAAATAAAAAGGGTAACAATAGTACAAAGGACTGGATGTGAGAAAAAGCATACTGTTGTGAGGTTCTTATATTATTCACACTGTGATAAAATACTATTAAAAGACCCGGATAAGTTAGAGATTCATACTATAATCCTTACAGCAACCAATGGAAAACAAAACCAAGAGGTATATGAAGCCAATAGTAAAAACTGAATGAAATTGTAAGAATTTTCAGTCCAAAAAAATGCAAAGAAAAATGGAAGAACAACAAAAAAGATAAGGCAAATAAAACAAAAAATAAGGTAAATTTAAACCCAAGTATTTGTGTGGGTATGTGTATATGTGTATGTAAAGGGTTTAAATACTCCGGCATGTATGTCTACAAGATGTTTTTTAAAATCCTTCTTTTATAAAGAAATGGATACGTGAAAACCAAGAAGACTAATTAAGATACATCATGCAAACACAAATCACGAGAAAACTGGAGTGGTTACATTAAAATCTGAAAAAGTACAATTCACAGCAAGAAATATTTTCAGGCAATAAACAGTACCATTTGAAAAACACAAAAAGGTCAATCCAACAAGAAGACATAACTGTTTAAAATGTGTGTATAACTAATAGTAGAAATTAAAAGATACTTAAAGAAGAACAAAATTTATAACTATAGAAAGGAATAAATACTTCTATCTCAGAAATTAATAAAATAAGAACAGAGATAGTAAACTATAAATTAATGAACAAAGCTATCTACCAAGTTGATCAAATTGACATTTATGTATCACTTCATTCAAGAGAACCATAATATACCTTCTTTAAAAATGCACATGGAGGGCGCCTGGGTGGCTCAGTTGGTTAAGCGACTGCCTTTGGCTCAGGTCATGATCCTGGAGTCCCTGGATCGAGTCCCACATCGGGCTCCCTGCTCAGCAGGGAGTCTGCCTTTCCCTCTGACCCTCCCCCCTCTCATGTGCTCTCTCTCATTCTCTCTCTCTCAAATAAATAAATAAAATCTTTAAAAAAAATGCACATGGAATTTGCACGAAGTATAGACCATATGCTGTATTATAAAGCAAGTCTCAATAGTTAAAAAAAAATTGAATTATAGAGTATAATCTCTGACCACAATGGGATTATATTAAAAACAGAAAAGTAAAGGATATCTAAAATTTCCAAATGTTTGAAAATTAAATAGCACAATTTTAAATGACCTTTGGGTCAAAGAAGATATCAAAAGGGAAATGATAAAATATTTTGAAGGAATGATAATGAAAAAATGCAACTGGGAAAACAATAAATTCCAATGTGTGTGATTCATGTAATCTTTACTTAGAAGGCAATTTATAGCTTTAAACTTGGAGGCAAATATTTTACAATATGCACGAACCAGAAAACAAAAATAATAAATTAGACTTTATCAAAATTATCAAAATTAATCAAAATGTTTCTCCTTCTAAAGGTACAATTAAGAAAATGAAAAGGGAAGCCATTGGCTGGGAGAAAACATTTGTTACATACTATGGTAGGCTGAATCATGGCCCCCAAGGATGTCCCTGTCCTAATCCCCAGAACCTGTGTTCCCTTAAATGGTAAAAAAGACTTTGCGATGGAGAGATTATGCCAGATTATTTGAGTAAACTTGATGTAAACACAAGAGTCCTTATGCAAGGACTGGTGACGGTGAAAACAGAAGGGAGATTTGAAGATGCTACACTGTTGGTTTTGAAAATGGAAGAAGGGTCCATGAACAGGGGTGCAGCTGGTCTCTAGAAGATGGAAAAGGCAAAGAAATGGAACCCCCCTAGAGCCTCTGGAGAGGAATGTAGCCATGCCAACACCTTGACTTTATATTTTTATTTTTTAAAAGATTTTATTTATTTATTTGACAGAGAGAGACAGCGAGAGAGGGATCACAAGCAGGAGGAGCTGGAGAGGGAGAAGCAGGTTCCCCGCTGAGCAGGGAACCCAACGTGGGGCTCCATCCCAGGATGCTGGGAACATGACCTGAGCTGAAGGCAGAAGCTTAATGACTGAGCCACACAGGCACCCCTAACACCTTGACTTTAGCCCTGTAAGACTTAATTTTGGACTTGTGACTTTCAGAACTTCGTGTTGCCTCTAGGTTTATGGTAATTTGTTACAGTAGCAATGGTAAATATTATACTTAATCTTATAAAGCACTCATATTCAGAATATAAAAAGTAGTTTCACAACTCAATTATGAGAAGAAAACTAATTTAAAAATTGACAAAATATTTGAATAGATCTTACACAAAGAAGACATATGAAAGATGTTCAGTGTCACTAGTCATCAATGAAATATCTAAAATGCTGCCACACATCTACTAGAATGGGTAAGATTTAAAATGCAGACACTAACAAGTTTTGAATTGCGTGTGGGACACTGGGACACTTGTAAGTTGCTGCAAAATGTATAATGGTATAACTGATTTGGAAAATGTATTGGAAGTTTCTTATAAAGTTGAACATACACTTACCATATGACCCAGCAATTCCACTATTAGGTCTTTACCAAATAAAACTAAAAACATATGATACACAAAGGCTTGTAAATGTATATTTGTAGAAACTTTATTCATAATAGTTAAAATCTGGAAATAACTCAAAATGTATCAGATGGTAAACGGATTTTAAAAAAATGTGATTTATCTATTCAAAGAAAAAGAACTCAGTGATAAAAGGAACAGAATAATATATGCAATAATATAGATGAACTAAAAAAAATTACACTGAGTGAAAGAAGGCACAATAGAGTCCATAATGCATCATTTCATTCATGAGATTCTAGACAAGGCACAATTAATCCATGTTACAGAAAGCAGATCAGGAGTTCCTTGGGCCAGTGATAAGGATGGGAGGGAACCAATGCTAATTTGTCTGATGAAGCTTTTTGGGATGATGCAAATGTTCTGTATCTTGATGGTGTTGGTGGTTACATAGATGCATACATTTGTTATATCTCATCAAATTGTTCATTTAGAATGGGTCAGTTATATATATACATATATGTCTGCATATATATCATAGTTCATAAAGTTTAAAAAGAAAAAAGAAAGAAAATCTAAATGGCTACAAGAAAAAAAAAAACCCATAAATCTCTGTCTTCTTTTATCTTTCCAATTAGTTCTGCCTGACTGTGCTTGAGAACTTTCCAGTCTCCTGCCCACTGTTCTGTGCTCATAAGTAGAGAAAGTGTATGTCGACTGTTTCCTCTTTCGTTTTCATCCAAACTGTGCAGAATTTGGTGAATGTTCTCCTGATTTTGCACTGTGGAGTTAGGATCACACCCTAATTTCAGTACTGATGGTGGGGTGCCTGGGTGGCTCAATTGTTGGGCATCTGCCTTCGGCTCGGGTCATGATCCCAGGGTCCTGGGATCGAGCCCCGCATCAGGCTCCCTGCTTGGCGGGAAGCCTGCTTCTCCCTCTCCCACTCCCTCTGCTTGTGTTCCCTCTCTCGCTGTGTCTCTCGCTGTCAAATAAATAAATAAATAGATAAATAAATAAATAAATTTCAGTATTGATGGTGTTTTCTTCCCCATTTTTTACTTCATTTTGTGTACTTTAGCGGTTTGTTCAAGTAGAAAATAAAACAAATGAGTACTACTTTCCTATTTTCCCATATGGGCGACAAAAGTGAAAATTGTCTCTTAAAACTTAGAATAACAAGTTTTTGTTAATTGCCCCTAACATTTAGCAGGATAATAACTTGATTTCACTGCATTTTAACACTTACTAGGCATGATATGGGGATTCAAGCATAGCATGAACTGAAAACAAAAGTAAAATTATTATGTAAAACCACTGGGCCAAGGGAAGAAGAGCTCGCCTGAATTTATATTTTGACTTCATGTTCTTCTGTGGGTTTGGATTTCTCATAATGTTGCTTATAATCTTTTTGTTCCTCAAAGATTTTATTTATTTATTTGAGAGAGCACGAGAGCCCACGAGTGGGGGGGGAAGGGGGGAGGGGCAGAGGAAGAGGGAGCAGCAGACTCCCCACTGAGCGCAGAGGCAGATCCCAGGTCCTAGGACCCCGAGATCATGACCTAAGCCGAAATCAGACAATCAGCTGAGCCACCCAGGTGCCCCATGTTGCTTATATTCTTATCCCTTTTGGCATCATCTTAGCCACTTGGTGTGGTCTTGCTTTTTGTTCGTTGTCCATCTGAATGTTGAGGTATAAAATGCTTTTTCAGAAAAGGTTCTAGGAGTGTGACTTTTTAAACAACTGTAAAGCCATATTTCTTGAATTTTAGATTACTAACATATATTTTTAAAATCACCCTAAATATCAAATTATTTAGATTAAAGAATTTTGGGGCACCTGGGTGGCTCAGTCAGTTAAGCATCAGCCTTTGGCTCAGATTGTGATCCCAGAGTCCTGGGATGGAGCCCTGCATCGGGCTCCCTGCACATCAGGGAGCCTGCTTCTCCCTCTCCCTTTGCCCCTCTCCCTGCTCCTGCTCTCTCTTTCTCTCACTCATTCTCTCTCAAAAAAAAAAACTTTCTTAAAAAATAAAAGAATTTTTGTGTGTGTCTTGGATTCAAATCTATAGGCAGAACAAACTGAACAGTTACACTGATGTATTATTAACTCTCTTGAAATAAAATTCTCAGAAAAATAATTTGCCATCCAGTTATTTCCTTTACTAAATTGGCAATTTTTTAAATTTATATATATTTTTTTATTCTTATGTTAATCCCCATACATTACATCATTAGTTTTAGATGTAGTGTTCCATGATTCATTGTTTGTGCATAACACCCAGTGCTCCATGC
>NC_058405.1:76849395-76917199 GCF_002201575.2 Neomonachus schauinslandi
CACCCCCCTCCCCTCTAGAACCCTCAGTTTGTTTTTCAGAGTCCATCATCTCTCATGGTTCGTCTACCCCTCCGATTTCCCCCGCTTCATTCTTCCCCTCCCGCTACCTTCTTCTTTTTTTTTTTTTCTTAACATATATTGCATTATTTGTTTCAGAGGTACAGATCTGAGATTCAACAGTCTTGCACAATTCACAGCGCTTACCAGAGCACATACCCTCCCCAGTGTCTATCACCCAGTCACCCCATCCCTCCCACCCCACCCCCCACTCCAGCAACCCTCAGTTTGCTAAACTGGCAATTTTGATGTTATTTTTAAAATCATGAGAATAGGTTAAATGTGCTTTTGTGACATACTGATTTACTTTGTTTGAGAAGTTTTCAATACTCAAAATCTGGAATAAACCTGAATTCTTTCTTGATAGAAACATTTACATTATTCACTATATTAACCATGGGCCCATGAAGCTATAGGATGTCACCCATATGTTCAAGGGGCACAATGATGCAGTCACAGCACGTTTAGGAAAGTGCCTGTGGTACTTCATTAAGATGTCCAACTCCTCTAGATGTAAGATACAATTTTCACCTATTACCAGTTGACAGTCTTCCCAATTGGATTTGTTGGAACATTTCTACGGTCTGATTTCACCTGAGGCAAGATTCCGACAGTCTTAATTTAGGGCCCATTAGAGATAACTGTAGCAGGTGTTTCTGCTCCTATCAGCCCTAACAATTTCCCACACCAGCCAAATTGGCTCTTGATGTGTTTATGCAAAGACTGCTTGGAGTAATGTATCACAACATAATGGAAGAGGGAAGGGATTTATTCTGAGAGAACATAAATCAAACTAACTCTCAGAGATATTACCTTGCTAATAATGAAGAGGAGAATTGTTACTATTACTGTTGTAAAGAATTATTCGTATGTGGTTGGTTAAAAATTAGAGCTTCCTTTAGGAGTATGTGTCTGTAAAGATCTGGATCCACACATGTTGTGCTTTGTTTACGAGTTTTCAGGATTTGGAATCAAGAAGATTGTGTTTGAGTCTGTGCTCTGCCTGTAATGGGTTATACATTCTTAGGAAATTTCTGTCATTCATTTAAACCTTAATTTCCTTATTATTAAAATAGACTTTAGTTAAATCTTTTCTAAATTTCCAATAGAGTTTCTTGTATTTATTAAGTGAGATGGAAAATCCTTTAGTAAAAGGTAGAAGACTAATACGTAAAAATGCAGGGAATGCAGCTGTATTTTTACTGTATTTTTACACACGGTATTGATGGGGCACTTTGATATACGTAACTTAATTGTTTTATTTTTTTAGCAGGAAAATTGACCTAATACTTTTAAGTCTTTTTTTTCTTTAAGATTTTATTTATTTATTTGTTAGAGAGAGAGCGCGAGAGAGCATGTATAGGGGTAGGGACAGAGGGAGAAGCAGGCTCCCCGCTGAGCAGGGAGCCCGACAGGGTACTCGATCCCAGGACCCTGGGATCATGACCTGAGCTAAAGGCAGACGCTTAACCGACTGAACCACCCAGGCATCCCTTAAGTTTTTTTATTGTGGTAAAAAACACATGAGATCTACCCTCCTCACAAAAATTTAAATGTACAGTATTGTTAACTATAAGCACTGTGTTTTACATCAGATTTCTAGAACTTTTTCCTCTCGTGTGATTAGAAACTCTTTACCCATTGAACACAAATTCCTTATTTTTCCCTCCTCCCAGCTCCTGGCAACTGCCATTCTATTTTCTGTTTCTATGAGCTTGACTAGTTTAGAGGCCAAACATGGGTGGAATCATACAATATTTCTCTTTTTGTGATTGGCTTATTTCAATAGGCATAATGTCCTCAAGGTTCTTGCATGTTGTGGCATATGACAGGATTTCCTTATTATCATTGTTATTTTTTTGTGTGGCTCAATAATATTCCACTGTATGCATATACCACATTTTCTTTATCCGTTCATCCATTAATGGACATTTATGTTTTTTCCACCTCTTGGCTATTAAGAATAATGTAGCAATGAACTCCAGAGTGCAAATATCTCTTCAAGACCATGCTTCTAATTATTTTGAGTGTATACCCAGAAATGGAATTGCTGGATCACATGGAAGTTCTATTTTAATTTTTTTGAGGAAACTATATACTGTTTTCTACAGTATTTGTATTATTTCATATTCCCACTACCAGTGTAAAGGGTTCAAATTTCTCCATATCCATGCTAAAACTTGTTATCTCTTACCTTTGATAATAGCTACCTTAAAGGGTGTGAGGTGATAATTTATTATGGTTTTGATTTGCAGGGCCCTGATGATTAGTGATGTTGAGAATCTTTTCATGTACTTGTGGGCCATTTGTATGTCTTCTTTGGACAAATGTTTAATCAACTTCTTCACCCACTTTAAAATCAATTTGGTTTTTTTTTGCTATTAAATTATAGGAGTTTTAAAAATACATATTTTGGAGATTAATCCCTTATCAGATATATGGTTGTAAATATTTTTCCTCAATTCATAGGGTGCCTTTTCACACTGTTCATTGTTTTTTTGCTGTGCAGAAGCTTTTTAGTTTGATGTAGACCCATTTGTCTATTTTTTAAAAATTATTTTTATTGTTATGTTAATCCCCATACATTATATCATTAGTTTTAGATGTAGTGTTCCATGATTCATTGTTTGTGCATAAAACACAGTGCTCCATGCAGAATGTGCCCTCCTCAATACCCATCACCAGGCTAACCCATCCTCACCCTCTCCCCTCTAGAACCCTCAGTTTGTTTTTCTGAGTCCATCGTCTCTCATGGTTCGTCTAACCCTCCGATTTCCCCCCTTCATTCTTCCCCTCCTGCTATCTTCTTCTTCTTTTTTTTTTCTTAACATATATTGCATTATTTGTTTCAGAGAGAGGTACAGATCTGAGATTCAACAGTCTTGCACAATTCACAGCGCTTACCAGAGCACATACCCTCCCCAGTATCTATCTCCCAGTCACCCCACCTCTCCCACCCCACCCCCCACTCCAGCAACCCTCAGTTTGTTTCCTGAAATTAAGAATTCCTCATATCAGTGAGGTCATATGATACATGTCTTTCTCTGATTGACTTATTTCGCTCAGCATAATACCCTCCAGTTCCATCCATGTCGTTGCAAATGGCAAGATCTCATTCCTTTTGATGGCTGCATAATATTCCATTGTATATATATACCACATCTTCTTTATCCATTCATCTGTCGATGGACATCTTGGCTCTTGCCACAGTTTGGCTATTTTGGACATTGCTGCTATAAACATCAGGGTGCATGTACCCTTTCGGATCCCTACTTTTGTATCTTTGGGGTAAATACCCAGTAATGCAATTGCAGGATCGTATGGTAGCTCTATTTTCAACTTTTTGAGGAACCTCCATACAGTTTTCCAGAGTGGCTGCACCAGCTTGCAATTCCACCAACAGTGTAGGAGGGTTCCCCTTTCTCCGCATCCCCGCCAACATCTGTCCTTTCCTGACTTGTTAATTTTAGCCATTCTGATGGTGTGAGGTGGTATCTCATTGAGGTTTTGATTTGGATTTCCCTGATGCCAAGTGATGTTGAGCACTTTTTCATGTGTCTGTTGGGCATTTGGATGTCTTCTTTGGAAGAATGTCTGTTCATGTCTTCTGCCCATTTCTGGATTGGATTCTTTATTCTTTGGGTGTTGAGTTTGATAAGTTCTTTATAGATTTTGGATACTAGCCCTTATCTGATATGTCATTTGCAAATATCTTCTCCCATTCTGTCGGTTGTCTTTTGGTTTTGTTGACTGTTTCTTTTGCTGTGCAAAAGCTTTTTATCTTGATGAAGTCCCAAGAGTTCATTTTTGCCCTTGCTTCCCTTGCCTTTGGCGATGTTTCTAGGAAGAAGTTGCTGCAGCTGAGGTCGAAGAGGTTGCTGCCTGTGTTCTCCTTTAGGATTTGGATGGACTCCTGTCTCACATTGAGGTCTTTCAACCATTTGGAGTCTATTTTTGTGTGTGGTGTAAGGAAATGGTCCAGTTTCATTCTTCTGCATGTGGCTATCCAGTTTTCCCAACACCATTTGTTGAAGAGACTGTCTTTTTTCCATTGGACATTCTTTCCTGCTTTGTCAAAGATTAGTTGACCATAGAGTTGAAGGTCCATTTCTGGGCTCTCTATTCTGTTCCATTGATCTATGTGTCTGTTTTTGTGCCAGTACCATACTGTCTTGATGATGACAGCTTTGTAATAGAGTTGTAAGTCCAGAATTGTGATGCCGCCAGCTTTGCTTTTCTTTTTCAACATTCCTCTGGCTATGCGGGGTCTTTTCAGTTTCCATACAAATTTTTGGATTATTTGTTCCATTTCTTTGAAAAAAGTGGATGGTATTTTGATGGGGATTGCATTGAATGTGTAGAGTGCTCTAGGTAGCATTGACATCTTCACAATATTTGTTCTTCCAATCCATGAGCATGGAACGTTTTTCCATTTCTTTGTGTCTTCCTCAATTTCTTTCATGAGTATTTTATAGTTTTCTGAGTACAGATCCTTTGCCTCTTTGGTTAGATGTATTCCTAGGTATCTTATGGTTTTGGGTGCAATTGTAAATGGGATCGACTCCTTAATTTCTCTTTCTTCTGTCTTATTGTTGGTGTATAGGAATGCCACTGACTTCTGTGCATTGATTTTATATCCTGCCACTTGACTGAATTCCTGTATGAGTTCTAGCAGTTTTGGGGTGGAGTCTTTTGGGTTTTCCTCATAAAGTATCATATCATTTGCAAAGAGTAAGAGTTTGACTTCTTCTTTGCCGATTTGGATGCCTTTGATTTCTTTTTGTTGTCTGATTGCTGTGGCTAGGACTTCTAATACTATGTTGAATAGCAGTGGTGATAGTGGACGTCCCTGCCGTGTTCCTGACCTTAGGGGGAAAGCTCTCAGTTTTTCCCCATTGAGAATGATATTCGCTGTAGGTTTTTCATAGATGGCTTTTATGATATTGAGGTTGTACCCTCTATGCCTATACTCTGAAGAGTATTGATCAAGAAAGGATGCTGTACGTTGTCAAAAGCTTTTTCTGCATCTATTGAGAGGATCATATGGTTCTTGTTCTTTCTTTTGTTAATGTATTGTATCACACTGATTGATTTGCAGATGTTGAACCAACCTTGCAGCCTAAGGATAAATCCCACTTGGTCGTGGTGAATAATCCTTTTAATATACTGTTGGATCCTATTGGCTAGTATTTTGGTGAGAATTTTTGCATCCATGTTCATCAGGGATATTGGTCTGTAATTCTCCTTTTTGATGGGGTCTTTGTCTGGTTTGGGGATCAAGGTAATGGTGGACTCATAAAATGAGTTTGGAAGTTTTCCTATCATTTCTATTTTTTGGAACAGTTTCAGAAGAATAGGTATTAATTCTTCTTGAAATGTTTGGTAGAATTCCCCTGGGAAGCCATCTGGCTCTGGATTCTTATTTGTTGGGAGATTTTTGATGACTGCTTCAATTTCCTTAGTGGTTATAGGTCTGTTCAGGTTTTCTATTTCTTCCTGGTTCAGTTTTGGTAGTTGATACACCTCTAGGAATGCATCCATTTCATCCAGGTTATCTAATTTTCTGGCATAGAGCTGCTCATAATATGTTCTTATAATTGTTTGTATTTCTTTGGTGTTGGTTGTGATCTCTCCTCTTTCATTCATGATTTTGTTGATTTGGGTCATTTCTCTTCTCTTTTTGATAAGTCTGGCCAGGGGTTTATCAATCTTGTTAATTCTTTCAAAGAACCAGCTCCTAGTTTCATTGATCTGTTCTACTGTTCTTTTAGTTTCTATTTCATTGTTTTCTGCTCTGATCTTTATTATTTCTCTTCTCCTGTTGGGTTTAGGCTTTATTTGCTGTTCTTTCTCCAGCTCCTTTAGGTGTAGGGTTAGGTTGTGTACTTGAGACCTTTCTTGTTTCTTGAGAAAGGCTTGTATTGCTATATACTTTCCTCTTAGGCCTGCCTTTGCTGCATCCCAAAGATTTTGAATAGTTGTGTTTTCATTTTCATTGGGTTCCATGAATTTTTTAATGCTTCTTTAATTTCCTGGTTGACCCATTCGTTCTTTGGTAGGATGCTCTTTAGCCTCTACGTATTTGAGTTCTTTCTGACTTTCCTCTTGTGATTGAGTTCTAGTTTCAAAGCATTGTGGTCTGAAAATAGGCAGGGAATGATCCCAATCTTTTGGTACCCGTTGAGACCTGATTTATGACCTAGGATGTGATCTATTCTGGAGAATGTTCCATGGGCACTAGAGAAGAATGTGTATTCCGTTGCTTTGGGATGGAATGTTCTGAATATATCTGTGAAGTCCATTTGGTCCAGTGTGTCATTTAAAGCCTTTATTTCCTTGTTGATCTTTTGCTTAGATGATCTGTCCATTTCAGTGAGGGGGGTGTTAAAGTCCCCCACTATTATTGTATTGTTGTCAATGTGTTTCTTTGCTTTTGTTATTAATTGCCTTATATAATTGGCTGCTCCCATGTTAGGGGCATAGATATTTACAATTGTTAGATCTTCTTGTTGGATAGATCCTTTAAGTAGGATATAGTGTCCTTCCTCATCTCTTATTACAGGCTTTGGTTTAAAATCTAATTTGTCTGATAAAAGGATTGCCACCCCAGCTTTCTTATAGTGTCCATTAGCATGGTAAATGGTTTTGCACCCCCTCACTTTCAATCTGGGGGTGTCTTTGGGTCTAAAATGAGTGTCTTGCAGACATCATATCGATGGGTCTTGTTTTTTTATTCAATCTGATAGCCTGTGTCTTTTGATTGGAGCATTTAGCCCATTTACATTCAGGGTAACTTTTTAAAGATAGGAATTTAGTGCCATTGTATTGCCTGTAAGGTGACTGTTCCTGTATATTTTTTGTGTTCCTTTCTGGTCTATGTTGCTTTTAGGGTCTCTCTTTGCTTAAAGGACCCCTTTCAAGATTTCTTGTAGGGCTGGTTTTGTGTTTGCAAATTCCTTTAGTTTTTGTTTGTCCTGGAAGCTTTTTATCTCTCCTTCTATTTTCAATGACAGCCTAGCTGGATATAGTATTCTTGGCTGTATATTTTTCTCATTTAGTGCTCTGAATATATCCTGCCAGTCCTTTCTGGCCTTCCAGGTCTCTGTGGATAGGTCTGTTGCCAATCTAATGTTTCTACCCTTGTAGGTTACAGATCTCTTCTCCCGAGATGCTTTCAGGATTTTCTCTTTATCTCTGAGACTTGTAAGTTTTCCTATTAGATGTTGGGGTGTTGACCTATTTTTATTGATTTTGAGAGGGGTTCTCTGTACCTCCTGGATTTTGATGCCTGTTTCCTTCCCCAAATTAGGGAAGTTCTTTACTATAATTTGCTCCATTATACCTTCTGCCCCTCTCTCTCTTTCTTCTTCTTCTGGGATCCCAATTATTCTAATGCTGTTTCGTCTTATGGTATCGCTTATTTCTCGAATTCTGGCCTCGTGATCCAGTAGTTGTTTATCTCTCTTTTTCTCAGCTTCTTTATTTTCCATCATTTGGTCTTCTATATCACTGATTCTCTCTTCTGCCTCATTTATCCTAGCAGCGCCCCCATTTTTTATTGCACCTCATTAATAGCCTTTTTGATTTCAACTTGTTTAGATTTTAGTTCTTTTACTTCTCTAGAAGGTGTTTCTCTAATAACTTCCATGCTTTTTTCAAGCCCAGCTAGTATCTTTAAAGTGATGATTCTGAAGTCTAGATCAGATATGGTACTAAAGTCCGTATTGAGTAGGTCCTTGGCAGTCGGTACTACCTGTTGTTCTTTTTGTTGAGGTGATTTTTTCCATCTTGTCATTTTGTGCAGAGGAGAATAGATTAATGAGAGAACAAAATGCTAACAGGGTAACAACGTCCCCAGAAAATATACTCTAAACAAATCAGAAAAGACCTGAAGCATTGGGAAAAGAAAGGGAAAGAGAGGAAAAAGGAAAAAGGAAAAAAAAAAAGAAAAAGATAAAGATAAAAACAAACAAAAACAGAACAAAACAATAAAAAACCAGAATATGATCAAATATGATGAGGCTGGTATATAGATCAGTGCCACACATTAGATTTTGGGTGTATTTTGGTTTGTTAGAAGAAAATGCCTCCCAAAATTTTAAGAAAGAAAAACTTCTATATATACAAAAATAAGGGTTGATATGATGAAGGGATGGAATATGACTGTAAAGATGGAAATTATAAAAAATTTTATAAAAGGAATTGATAAGTTGTTTGAAAAAAGAAAGAAGAGGATTTAAAAAAAAAAGAAAAAGGAGAGAATGTGATCAGGCAGGGGAGTAGGAAAAAATCATACACTAGAGATTTAGGGTATATTTTGATCTGTTAGAAGAAAGCATCTCAAAATTTTAAAGATAGAACAACTCATATATATATGCCAAAAATACAGGTAACTACTATGAAGGGATAGAATATGACTCTAAAAATGAAAAATAAAAATGTTTTTTTTTAAAAAAGGGATTGATCAGATGTTGGTTGAAAAAGGGAAAAATAAAAATAAAAAAAAAAAAGACAGTTAAAAAAAAATTAACTTTGAAAGACTGCAGAATCATGGTAAAAAAAAGCCATGGATTTTATGTGCAGTAGTCCCCTAGCACTGGAGTTCTGCTGTTCTCATTGACTGGTAAACTTGGTCTTGGCTGGCTGTTCTCACTGATCTTCTGGGGGAGGGACCTGTTGCAGTGGTGCCCAAATGTCTTTGCCAGAGGTGGAATGCCCCGCCCTTGCCTGGTCCGGGCTAAGTAATCTGCTTGGGTTTGCTCTCGGGAGCTTTTGTTCCCTGCAAGCTTTCCATACAGCTTTGGAGGAGAGTGAAAATGGCAGCCTCCCAATCTCCGCCCCGGAGGAGTCGAGAACTTGGGGCCCCGCTCCTCAGTGAGCCCCCAGAGAAAAGCCGTCAGTCACTCCCGTCTCCCCAGTCTCCGGCCTCACTCTGTGCTCACCCGGCCTGTGACCGCACATTTCTATCTCTGGCACCCGATCCCGGGTGGAGTCTCCAAACCCCACAGATCCCTGTGGTGTGCTCCCCCGCACCTCTCCTCCCGGGGGAAGAAGGTGAGTCTCCCCGGATCTGCTGCTTGTTGGGTCCCTGCTGGAGGAGCGGTGGCCCGACTTTGCCTCGGATCACAGTTTATGGTAACCCCGAGCTGAGAGCCCACGCCTTGGCTCCGTCTCTGTAGCCAGCTTCCCTGCTCCGATACGTGGGAGCTCTGCTGCACTCAGGCACCCCCTGTCTTTCTGTGACCCTGAAGGTCCTGAGACCACACTGTCCCACGAGGGTTCCACCCCCCGCTTAGCCACTGGAGCGACGTACCTCAGCGGAGCCGAGTTCTAAAAGTTCTGATTTTGTGCTCCGGGGCTCTATCACTTGCCAGAAGTGGCAGACGGAGGCCCCTCCCCCACCGTCTATCCTCCTGAATATCGCCTCAGATTCACTTCTCCACATGTCCTACCTTCGAGAAAGTGGTCGCTTTTCTGTTCAGAGAGTTGTTGCTCTTCTTTTCTTCAATCTCCTGTTGAGTTTGTAGGTGTTCAAAATGGTTTGATCCCTATCCAGCTGAATTCCTGGGACCAGACGAAATCCAGGTCTCCTACTCCTCCGCCATCTTGCTCCGCCCCCCCATTTGTCTATTTTTGCTCTTGTTGACTGTATTTTTGGTGTCACAGCCAAAAAATCATCACCAGACAAATGTTATGAAGATTTTCCCCTTTGTTTTCTTCTGGGAATTTTATATTTTCAAGAATTTAATTCCTTATTAGTTCATTTTTTGTGTGTGGTGTTAAGAGATGTGTCCAATTTTATTCTTTTGCATGTGAGCATCCAGTTTTCCCAACACCATTTGTGGAAGAAACCATCCTTTCCTCACTGTGTAGTTTTAGCATCCTTATCAAAGATCATTTAACTATATATGTATAAGTTTACTTCTGTATTCTCTTTTCTGTTCCATTGTTCTAGATGCAGGTTTTTTGCCAGTACCGTACTGTTTTAAATGCTGTAGCTTTAAAATATATTTTGAAAACAGAAAGTGTGAGGCCCCCAACTTTGTTCTTCTTATTCAATATTGTTTTTGGCTATTTGGAGTCCTCTGTAGTTCCATATAAATTATAGAATTAGTTTTCTATTTCCATAAAAATTTCTATTATGAATTTGATAAGAATTGCATTCAATCTGTATATTACTTTAGATAGTATGTACATTTTAACTATATAAAGTATTCCAATTCATGAACATAAGATATCTTTCATTTATTTGTATCATCTTTAATTTCTTTCAGTAGTGTGTTGTGGTTTTCAGTGTGTACAAGTCATTCATCTCCATGGTTGAATTTAGTCCTGAGTGTTTTATTCTTTTTCATGCTATTGTAAATGGGACTGCTCTTTTAATTTCCTTGTTAGATTATTCATTATTTTGTGTATAGTACTGCAACGGATTTCTGCATGTTGATTTTGTATTGTGCAACTTTATGAATTTGTTTTTTATTTCTAACAACTTTTTTTTTCTGAAATCTTTAGGGTTTTCTGCATTTGCAGATCATGTTATCTGCAAACAGAGTTTTGTTTTTGTTTTTTTTTTTTTTACTTCTTTTCCAATTTAAATGCCTCTTATTTCTTTTTTTTTGCCTAATTGCTCCAGCTAGGACTTCCAGTACTACGTTAAATAAAAGTGAAGAGAATGGACATCCTTGTCTTGTCCTGATCTTAGAAGAAAAGCTTTCAGTTTTCACTACCAAGTGTGATGTTAGCTGTAGGCTTGTCATATATGGTTTTTATTGGTCTGTTAAGATAATCATACAATTTTTATCCTTTCTTCTGTTAATGTGGTGTATTGTAGTAATTACTTTTTGTATGTTGAACCATCCTTGCATCCCAGAGATAATTTTCATTGGTCATGTCATATGATTCTTTTAATGGGTTGTTGAATTTGGTTTGCTAATATTTTTGGAGAATTTTTGCATCTATGTTCAGGGATATTTGTCTGTAGTTTTCTTGTAGTCTTTTTCTATCTTTGCTATTGAGTTATTGCCTCAATTACTTGAATTTGGAAGTGTTCCCTTCTCCTCAATTTTTTGGAAGAGTTTGACAAGGATTGGTGTTAATTCTTCCTCAAATGTTTGATAGTATTCACCAGTGAAGCTTTCTAGTTCTGAGCTTTTCTTTGTTGAGAGATTTTTTTTTTATTATTAATTTAATCTCCTTACTAGTTGCAGGTCTGTTTACATTTTCTATTTCTTCATGATTTAGTTTTGGTAGGTTGTAGCTGTCTAGAAACTTGTCCATTTCCTTTACGTTTTCCAGTTTGTTGGCATATTAATTGTTTAGTCTATTACCATCTTTAAATTACTGTGGTATCAGTTGTAATGTCTTCTCTTTAATTTCTGATGTTTTTTGAGTCTTCCCTCTTTTTTTCCTGATTTAATCTAGCTAAAGGTCTGTCAATTTTATTGATCTTTGAAGAAAGCCAACTCTTAGTTTATTCTATTATTTCTATTGTGTTTCTATTTCCTATTTCATTTACTTCTGCACTAAGTTATGTCTTTTTTGCCAACTTTGGCCTTCTTTTGTTCTTCTTACTTCTTTGAGATATACAGTTGGGTTGTTTGAGATCTTTTTTTAATGTATGCTTTATTGCTGTAAACTTCCTTCTTCATATTGTTTTTGCTGCATCTTGTAGTTTTAGTACATTGTGTTTTTGTTTTCATGAGTCACAAGGTATTTTCTAATTTCTCTTTTGATTCTCTGATCCATTCATTGTTCAAGAAGATGTTATTTAATTTCCACATATCTGTGGATTTTCCAGCTTTCTCTCAGCCAGTAATTTCTAGTTTCATTGCAGTGTAGTTAGAAAGAACATTTGGTATGGTTTTAACCATCTTAAATTTTTTAGACTTGATATGTGGCCTATCTGGTCTAGATTGGAGAATGTACCATGTGTACTTGAGAGGAATGTGCATTTTGCTGTTGTTAGGTGGAATGTCTTGTATATTTCTGTTAGCTTCTTTTGGTCTATAGTGTTAAGTCTTCCAATTCCTTATTGATATTCTGTCTGGATGTTCTATTTATTATTGAAAGTGGGGTATTTTAATTTCCTACTATTATTGTGTTGCTGTCTCTTCCTTCAGTTCTGTCAAAGTCAGCTTGATACATTTGTGCTCTGATGTTGGATGACTATATTATATAAATAATTATATTATTTTATCTTCCTGATGTATTGACCCTTTTATCATTATATACTGTCCTTCTTTGTGTCCTGTGACAGTTTTTAAATTAAAGTCTTTTTTTTTTCTGGTATAAGTATGGACACCCCTGTTTTCTTTTGATTAACATTTGCGTGGAATATATTTTTCTACCCCTTCACTTTTAACCTGTGTGTGTCCTTAAATCTAAAGTCTGTCTCTTATAGCCAGCTTATATATAGTTGGATCTTTTTTTAATCCTACTCTTTCGATTTGGGAGTTTAATCCATTTATATTTAGAGTAATTACTGATAGGAAAGGACTTACTATTACTATTTTGTTAATTGCTTTTTCTATCTTACAGCTTTTCTGTTCATCTTTTCCTCTCATCCTTTCTTCCTTTGTGATTCTTTGATTTTTTTGTGGTAATATGCTTTGATTACTTTTTTATTTTCTTTTTGTGTATCTTCTATAGGTATTTTCTTTGTGGTCACCATGGTCCTTATTTATCTTATAACAATCTATTTGAAGCTGATGACAATTTAACTTCAATCACATACAAATAGTCTGTATTTTTAATTCTCCTTCTCTCCACGCTTTGTTATTGATGTCACAAATTACATCTTATTGTATTGTGTATCAATTAGAATATGTTTATAGTTATGGTTACCTTTTTTACCTTTATCTTTCAACTTATACTAGAATTAAAAATGATTTATGCACCATTGTTACAGTATTTAAGTATTCCACATTTTTCTGTATATTTACCTTTACCAGAGAGTTTTATACTCTCATGTTGCTCTTCAGTATCCTTGCATTTCAACTTGAAGGACTCTTTTTGTCATTTCTGATAAGGCAGGTCTACTGGTGATGAACTCCCTTAACCTTCTCTTTTTTTTTAATGGGAAAAATCTTTAATTATCCTTCCTTTTGAAGGATATTATTGTATTCCTCAACTCCAGAATTTGTTTTGTTCTTTTTTAAATATTTTCTGTCTCTTTGTTGACATTCTTTTTTATTCATATGTTATTTTCTTGAGCTCACAGAGCACCTTTATGATGATGATTTTGAGTTCTTTAGGTAATTTATATATCTCTGATTCTTTAGGATCAATTTCTAGAGCTTTATTTTGTTCTTTTTATGGGTGCCATTTTTTTTTGTTTCTTTATTGTTTTATAACTTTGTGTTGGAATGTGCCCATTTTTAAAACCACCTGCCTCTCCCAGTCCTTATGATTTCATTCTGGGGAAGATGTTCATTAAACAGACTAACTAGAGATTTTCAGGGCACCTAAAAACTTGTGGGGGAAGGTGTGGCTTCTCTAGGCCTGTGCAAGCACTTTGTCAATTAGAGAGGCATGGCCAGTTTCTTTTTCAGGAGCCTATAACCTCTTGCTTTATCTGGTGTCTATGGGTGATACTGAAAGTTCTGTGGTTCTACAGCAGTAATTGCCTAATTCTCTCTTTGTTCCTCCAGCCACAAGGCATTGAAAGTGTGCTGGCTTCCCATCAGTGTCCTAAGACAGGCAAACAGTTAAGAGTTCTTCAGGCAGTCATCAGAAAAGCTTGAACACTGGACACATGCTCCACTTCTTTTCCTCCTCCCTACGGGAGAAGCTTTGACTTGTGCATGTTTTCCCACTCATGCCAAGCTGTGCCAGCTACAGCAACACACTCCCCATCCTTCTTTGTTTACAGTGGCTCCTAGGCATACAAACTAAGCTAGTTCCATCAGTGTTCCCAATGAAGTGAGATATAAATTAGGCCCTTGGATAGCTCTCTGAAAAACCACAATGTTGGATGCATGAATGCCCTAGTCTCTTTCTCCCTGAGGGAAAAGTAGCTAGTAGGGTTGTACTTTCCCAGCGTTATGCTGTTCCAGCTTGGGAGAGGTGCTGAAACAGGTTGAGTGAAATGGATCTTCTAATCCATCTCAGTATAGTTGTTCTTAGCTTTGTGCTCTCCTGGTGTACTGAAACTTCTTAACTGGATTTGGGGATTATCTAAATGCCAATATTTTGGTCCACATATCTTGTTAAATAAGTGTTTTTGTGGGGAAAGTAGGGCTGGGAATTCCTATTTCATCTTGCTGAGCTTGTTCTCCATTTTTAAGTCATTTTATTGCTAGGAAATTCTTCCATTAGTGTCATAAACTGTTATACCGTTCACATGTATTAGTAGAGTAGATATCCATGATTTGAAGTGACCTGAATCAGGCTTCTGTGAATATCACCATCCCCCATTCTATCCATCTTTTATTCTCAGGAGCCTCCATTTTTTTTTTAAATATGATCACAATCAATTGCGTGTCTCTCAACCCAAACTGCATCGCTGCAACTATTTCCTGGTCACTTTCATTCTTGGGACCAGAGACAGTGTGAAGGAAATGTTTCTTAGGTGACTGAGGTCATAAGACATAAAACTTTGTAGTTAGTAGACATTGTGTTTTCACCATGTGTAGAAAACCATCCTTAAGTAAGAAGCCTGGGTGGCTCAGTCAGTTAAGCATCTGTCTTTGGCTCAGGTCATGTCCCAGGGTCCTGGAATCGAGTGCCGCATCGGGGGGGGGGGTTCCTGCTCAGCAGGGAGTCTGCCTCTCCCTCTCCCTGTACCCCAACCCCCAGCCCGCCCACTCCTGCTCTCTCTTGCTCTCTCTCAAATAAATAAATAAAATCTTAAAAAAAAGAAAGAAAACGTTCATGGTTAAATTAGTTAAATCTGGGATTTTATTTGCATCTCAAACAGGCTTAACTAATGCAATTTTCATTGAAACTTAAAAAGTATCCCAAACCCCAATAACAACTTGAACCTCATGGTTTTAAGGATTATATTGCTTTGCTATGTGGTCTTAATCTACATTGTTTATTTTCTTCTCTTTTTAAATAAGTACAATCAAATTATTTAATGCTTTTGTTTGTTTGTGTAAACAGTAATCCATTCTAACCATTCTATAGCATGCCATCAAAAAGTTGCCTGGGGTTGTGTTGTTAAAATAAATACTTGACAGAGAGGACTGTATATACACACCAAACTTACTAGGGCACTGTGTCTATAATACCTTCTTCTTTCTTCCTCCCAACTTATATTTTTGCCAGATAAATATCAATGTTTTTAAAGATTGTGCCTATAATCCTTTCTTTTCCTCCTTACTAATTTTCTCTATGAAAAAGTTAACAGATTACTCTAAGACTGTTTTTGATGTGTGAGTTGTCCTTACTAAAGATGCATTAGTCTAACTATGGCTCTGAAAGTAACTATAATAACTTTAAATCTTTATCATTTTGTCTGTTTAATGGTTCCCAAATGGTTCTAGAATATGCGAGACAACACATCTATTAAAGTGGAATAATGGTGTTCCTAATAGCGCTGAAACAAGGGCTCTTTGGCTGTGTAACTGTCTTATGAGAACATTAGTTGAGTCTGTTTGGGTCAGAAAAATGAGACTATATTTCTGCTTGAGGAAGTGACATGTTGTTGTTGCCAGATGGGCAGTTTATTATTCTTTTCTGAGCAGAATACCCAAAAGATGCTTTTATTTGTATTTCCAGATGTTTAATCATATCATCATAATGATGAACTATTTTAGAATACAATGACGTAGGCAGCATCTTCAAGAATAAATAAAATGATAAGCTTCACTGAATTACCAAAGAGTTTATGGAAAATTTTTTAAAATACAAAGCAATCTATTTCCAGCTTCTTATAATAAGAAACTGTTCCAAACTTGGTGAAATCAGTCATTTTTAGAGCTTGCAGGGACTTTGAGATCACTTGATCATAAGACTACACAGAGGTAGTTTAGAAAGGAAATTACAAGTACACAGCAGGGAGACTTAATGTACTCCAGAAGTTCAGGGAAGGCATTTTGGAGAAATAAACTTTAATCTGAGTCCCACAGGATAAAGAAAGGGGAGGGTGAGAGCAGATGGCTGAGGTTTTCTGGGCAAAGTGAATATTCTGGCAGGCGAGAGAAGGTACGTATATTCAAGAGACTGAGAGGTGTCAGGGTTGGCTTACCCTTAATGACTGTGTAGTCCTGGGTGAGTTTATTCCATTTCTGTAAGCCTCAGGGCCTAGTTTCTATAAGCTTCAAGGCCTTCCACTTAAGAATTAAGATAATAGTAGGGATGCCTGGCTGGCTCCATCAGTAGAGAATGTAATCATGATCTCAGCCTTGTGAGTTCTAGCCCCACCCTGGGCATGGAGCCTACTTTTAAAAACAACAACAACAAAAACACCTTAAAAAGTTTAAGATAATAATAGTACCTACCTCCTGGAATTGTCAAAATTAATTCTAATTCTATTCATAAAGGTTTTATCCCAGTGCCTTAGAACATACATTTTCACTAAAGAGTAGCTTTGATGTGAAGAAATTAAAAGACTTAAAAAAAAATTTATTTGAGAGAGAGTGAGCGAGCATGATCAGGGGAGGGATAGAGGGAGGAGCAGACTCCCCACTGAGCATGGAGCCTGATGTGGGGCTCAATCCCAGGACCCTGAGATCATGACCTGACCCAAAGTCAGATGCTTAACCAACTGAGCCACCGAGGCTCCCAGAAATTGAAAGATTTTAACTGAAGAATGACATGATCAGATTTTTAAAAATCTTCAGGATAGGGATGGATTTATAGAGAACAAGACTAAATGTGGTAAGATCAGTTAGAATAACTTCATGGTGATCCAGCTGACAGGTGGTGATGTTAAAAAGTAACAACAGAGATAGAGAGAAGTGGATTAGTAAAATCTGAAATATTAGGGGCGCCTGGGTGGCTCAGTCAGTTAAGCGTCTGCCTTCGGCTCGGGTCATGATCCCAGGGTCCTGGGATTGAGCCCCGCATTGGGCTCCCTGCTCAGCAGAGAGCCTGCTTCTCCCTCTCCCTCTGCTGCTCCCCCTGCTTGTGCTCTCTCTCATCTCTCTCTCTGTCAAATGAATAAATAAAATCTTAAAAAAAGAAGAATTTAAAATTTGAAATATTAGATTTTAGTGCATATTAGGTGAAGAGTATAGGGGTGAAGAGAGAGAGCAGTATAGGATATCTCCCAGTTTTCTAATTTCCTATTGCTACATAAGAAATTACCATAAATAGCAACTTGAAACAATATAAATGTATTATCTAACAGTTCCTGAGTCAGGAGTCATCAGAGCTTACCTGGGTCCTCTTCTCAGGGTCTCCCAAGGCTGACATCAAGATGGCATTTGAGACTGCAGTCTCATTTGGAGACTCTAACTGAAAAACTTCCCTCCCAAGCTCTTTGGAAACTGCCTCTGGTGAGAGACTACTACAGTTCCCTAATTCCATTCATTCAGTGCTGGTCACATCATTATCATGAAGCTGCACCATCCATGGTGCCGCTGCCATGAATGCTGGACACCTACAAGTCTCCCAAAGGTGTTTCCTGTGCTTGAGTACACAAATGCAAACCTATCTCAGAGTATGAAGGTAACTGTAATTGATAATGCATTTGCTCATCACATAAATTTGCCATTGGAATTTTAGAGTACGCACATAGAACAACACATCTTCCAACTATGTCTCCTTCTGAACACTTTAGGCCATTATCACTCCATTTTCTGGAATGTGATCTCTTTGATGTTGGTAATACCCCAGCTTTGCACTCACTGCCATAAGTAGGAATGATGGGCAAGGCGCCCCAGGCAGAGTGAGAAGAGGAGTAGATTCACCTAGAAATGTCTGTTCCTTGTCTGGGCAAGTCTCAAGAGCAACCTGGGAGAGCATGATGTCAAAAAATTAGTTGCATTTTATTCAAAATCAATTGAGAATATTTATTCAAAATACTGAAATACTTTGGATGTTTAAACCAACTGTAATTACTAAAAACAAAGCTCGCAAACAGGAACATACTGCTTTTTATGCCTAAAAAGAAAAGAGAAAATGAATAAATTAAATGAAGAATCTAAAGTTACAAAGGATATAATTGTAGGGTGCCTGGGTGGCTCAGATGGTTAAGCGTCTGCCTTCGGCTCAGGTCATGATCCCAGGGTCCTGGGATCGAGTCCCGCATCGGGCTCCCTGCTCCTTGGGAGCCTGCTTCTCTCTCTCTCTCTCTCTCTCTCTGTCTCTCATGAATAAATAAAAAAAAAAAATCTTAAAAAAACAAAACAAAACAAAAACAAAGGATATAATTTTAAAGCGCTACAATGGCATTTTAAAATTTTTCTCCTTGGGGTGCCTGGGTGGCTCAGTCATTAAGCGTCTGCCTTCAGCTCAGGTCATGATCTCGGGGTCCTGGGATCGAGCCCCGCATCGGGCTCCCTGCTCTGCGGGAAGCCTGCTTCTCCCTCTTCCCCTCCCCTTGCTTGTGTTCCCTCTCTCACTGTGTCTCTCTCTGTCAAATAAATAAATCTTAAGAAAAAAAAATTTTTTTTTCTCCTCAAGTGATGAATGTTCTGTTGGAACCCTTGTCCTAATTGGATAAATTGCATTCTTTACTGGGATGGAATGAAATTGAGATTTTGCACCATCTAAATTTGTGAAACTCCTAAAAGAATCGAAAGTCCTAAAAGAATCGATACGTTACATGAGTTTTGCCTTGTAAAATACAGTTGTTGGGAAAAGGCATTCTGAATGAAAGCAAACAGACAGTATCTATGAAAAAGGTGAGCTGAAATATTTACATATTTCAATATAAAAAGTAGAATTAAGAATATTTTCTATTTAGCAGAATTTGCTCTGAGTTTAATAGGTATCTTGGCACCTAAAGATTCTATTTTCTTATTTAAAAAGATCATGGTCTACATAGAAGAGTCAGTTGACAGGACAACGATTTTAAATTTATTTACTAAAAGCTTTAAAGGAGAGTACAGGCAATTTTATAAAAATATCAAAAAATGAGATCATATTGAAAAAAATACATTCTTGGAGGAAAACATTGTAATAGGTGCTGATACCATTAAGAAACTAAGGTATGTGAATATGTAGCAAGAATAATTTTCTGCTTTTTTAAAAAGATATTTGTTTATTTATTTGAGAGATAGAAAGAGAGAGAGATTGAGAGAATGAGTGGGAGGAGGAGCAGAGGGAGAAACAGACTCCCTGCTGAGCAAGAAGCCCAATGCTGGACTCGATCCCAGGACCCTGGGATCATGACCTGAGCTGAAGGCAGGTGCTTAATCGACTGAGCCACTCAGGTGCCCAATTTTTCTGCTTGTTATGTCTTATGGCTCAGAAAATCAATATAAAAATGTTTTAAAAAACATTTTCTTTAGAATAAATTTTCTCATTTTTGGAGAGCAATTTATTATTTAAAATAATTTTAAAGTGTTTGAAAATGCCTCTTAAAGTTTGTGAATAGAATTATTCTCTTTGGCCATCAATATAATAACCTCATCTGTTGGTCAATATGTGAGTATTTTAAAAATTATATAATTTGAATTCTTTTGAGACACCTCTTCACTTTCCAAAGTATCCCAGTTGGAACAATAAATTAGATGATTATCCTGTCTACAGATATCTCTCTTCACTCAAGCCTCGCTGTTTTAATATCTGTAGGTGAAACAGCAGGTCCCACTCGTAGTTCTTACTTTCCCAAAATATACATGTCAGTGTGACAGAGACTATTACCTAATGCGCAAACCCTTCTTTTTTTCTTTCTGTAGAGATTAGACTACAGTTTTATAGCCTCTTATAAAATGACTTGATAGAGGGGCACCTGGGTGGCTCAGTCATTAAGCGTCTGCCTTCGGCTCAGGTCATGATTCCAGGGTCCTGGGATCGAGCCCCGCATCGGGCTCCCTGCTCGGCGGGAAGCCTGCTTCTCCCTCTCCCACTCCCCCCTGCTTGTGTTCCCTCTATCTCTATCTCTCTCTGTCAAATAAATAAAATCTTTAAAAAAAAATGACTTGATAGAGTTTTATCAGTGAATGATAAAGTTTTATCAAGTGATGCATATCAGTTCCAGGTATGATGCATATTTGGGAAGTCCTTCTATTTTCTTATGTTCTATTGCTGAGTAAAGTGGCCACAATGCTAAGCATGACCTTGTGAGCCCTCATTTTATAGATAGCAGAGCTACTCCCTGAAAGGAGTCTGTGTGTCTGAGTTTTCTGGGAGTGCATACCAACCAGAAAAACTCAGTATTCTTTCCTAGGCAAGAAAACACCTCATAGGTTTAACTCACTGAGATTTTGGAGTTTATTATGGCAGCTAGTATTAATTGAACATATACAGAAATGTGTACCTTCAATCAGAATGCCGCAGGAACAAAATGGAAACTATGTGGTATTGTCTTTTTTTTTTTTTTTTTTTTAAGTAGGCTCTATGCTGGACAATGCAGGGCTTGAACTCATGACCCTGCGATCAAGACCTGAGCTGAGATCAAGAGTCAGATGCTCAACCAACCAAGCCACCCAGGCACCCCTATGTGGGATTGTCTTGGTGATTGGGCAAAAGTTGGTGAAGAAATTGATGCTGAAGGCTGAAAAAATAGCCACCCATGTTTACCAGAGGTGAAACATTTGTAAAATTACTGTTTGCCATACTTGGAAGGCACACCATGTGCTAACTGTGGGATTTAATAATATATCTATGGAGCAGTGGCAACTGAGTTTTTCCTATTCTTCCCTTTCCCCAAATGGAAGCTATCATGCCCTTGGTTGTGTATTGGATATCTGCTGTTGAATTTGGCGGATAATTTGCCTCTTTAGCTCACAGGTTCCTGCACTATGTGGAGCCATATTCATAGATGGGAGAGGATGGTTTATCACACAGAAATCTTGAACTTCTGAGCAGGGTCCAGTAACCAGATAGCACTTTCAATTTTCAGCCTCAGTAGATTATCTGCCTTGAATCCACCAGGACGAAGTTTATTGTCTTTTGTCCTACCTGTTATAAAAACTCCAAGATTTCTGGTCGCTCTTCATTCCCTATACTTTGCCCATTGCCTCTGCACATCTCTTGTTTTATTCTCACTTCCCACCCCTCCCCAGTTACTGAAACTCTTCAACTCTGCCCACTGGAATTCACCATCCTTCATCAGCAATATCCTTAGTGTTCTCAACCCCTTTTGCAAACTTTTCCATTTATTTATTTATTTGCACTAACAGGAAGCCACTTCTTCCATTTGGACACCTGATCAAGGGTGACTCTTCCTCCCACAGCGCTTGCATCATTGCAAGGGGTGAGGAGTGAGGTTTGACAGCTCACTCCTCCTTTGTCCCCCTGGGGACAGGCGAAGGGGCAGAGGGCATGGGCCAGCAAGAGGAAACTGGGCCAGCAGGGGAGATTCTACCTTTCTTCCAGAAAGATCACTGCCTTGGCTTAGCCAAGGAGAAAATGTTAAAAAAAAAAAAATTCTGAAAAGGGAAACCTACGTATGTGCTAAAGCTAAAATTACAATAAAAAGTTAACTTCATCAATTCCAACATTAAGAACTACAACAAACGCAGGGTTGGTGGTTCGGCCCCCAGCCCCAATTAAAGGTAGAAAAAAACCAGGTTCAGTGGTGGTTATGTCAGTTGAGAGTCAGGAGGTTTGTACAGAACACTGCTTAGGCCCCCAAGGGTTTTTTCTTCCCTATTTTCTTTTCTTTCTTTTCTTTTTTCTTTTCTTTCTTTCTTTTTCTTTCTTTCTTTCTTTCTTTCTTTCTTCTTTCTTTCTTTCTTCTTTCTTTCTTTCTTCTTTCTTTCTTTCTTTCTTTCTTTTTTCTTTCTCTTTCTTTCTCTCTCTCTCTCTTTCTTTTTTCTTTCTTTCTCTCTTTCTTTCTTTCCTTCCTTCCTTCCTTCCTTCCTTCCCTTTCTTCCTTTCTTCTTTCTTTCTTCTCCCTTTCTAAGGGGGAAAGAAGGGGCAGGGGAGAAGGGTTGGAGTTCCAAGGCTGCTGAGAAAAGTCCAGGTAGAGGTGCTGTCCGTCAAACAGGCATGGGCTGTGAGGTGGTTGGAAATGAAAAGGGAACAAAATAAAATAGACCTGGATGGACACCCATTGCACAGAGCAGAAGCTGGGAGCGGGGCTGGGGGTGCCTTTCCTTGTTTCCATGCCCCCGACCTGCACCATCAGCTGTCCCCTCTGATGTCAGTCCTACCAGGCCTGGAGATGGAGGGCCTTGGGCTCCTTGCCAAGAGGGTTCTTGGTTTTGTGCAAGAAAGAATTCAAGAGCAAGGCTTTCAGAGAAAGGGACAACCATGTATTAAGTCTAGAAGCAAGAAAGGAGCTACTTTACAAAGTAGTGGTCTCTCCTCCCAGATGAGGAAGAGGACCCCCCTCCCCCCGCCTCTAACAAGGGTTTTTTATGCTTTTAAAAGTTAGCTAATGTCTAGAGAGGGATTTACTCTTTAACTTTGGGTTCGTCATTTACATGGGGCAGTTAGTTTTTCCATTGTCTTAGGGTTGTGATTAGAGTTGTGCAATTACCCACATGGAGCAATTTTAAGAATGTCTGGTCTTTGTGGCTTTTACTGCTGGAGGGAGTAGGATTTTGTGGTCTTCTGTGAGTTAGGATCTTGTGACTCTTGTTAGGATCTGCCCGCTTTTAGGTTAAGGGTCAGCCTAAAAACCAAAATGGCTTTACTTTGGTCACCTTGTCTTCGGAGTCTCCTTTCCCTCCTGCCTCACTTGCAGCCAAGGGAGAGGAACAGCAAGAGGCCCAGACTCCTGCCTGGACTTGACCGGGGGTTCAGCCCTGGGGCAGGGCACTGGGGGAGGAGGGAGAAGGGCGCTGCTGTCCCACTCGCTCTCAGCTTTCCATATCCGACTTCCCTTCTTGCTGCGGCTACCGTCCGGGTACCCGTCATTGCTCGAGATTGTTTAAAAACCGAGATGCAAAATCCTAGAGGAGAACACAGGCAGCAAACTCGTTGACCTCGGCCACAGCAACTTCTTGCTAGACACGTCTCCAAAGGCAAGGGAAACAAAAGCAAACATGAACTGTTGGAACTTCATCAAGATTAAAAGATTTTGCACAGCAAAGGAAACAGTCAACAAAACTAAAAGGCAACTTACCAAATGGGAAAAGACATTTTCAAATGTCTCATCAGATAAAGGGCTAGCATTCAAAATCTATAAAGAATTATCAAACTCAATACCCAAAAAACAAAAAATCCAGTCAAGGAATGGGTAGAAGACATGAACAGACATTTCTCCAAAGACATACAAATGGCCAATACACACATAAAAAAATGTTCAACATCCCTTGGCATCAGGGAAATACAAATCAAAACTACAATGAGATACCACCTCACACCAGTCAGAATGGCTAAAATTAACAAGTCAGGAAACAACAGATACTGGGGGAGGATGTGGAGAAAGGGGAACCCTCTTACACTGTTCGTGGGAATGTAAGCTAGTATAGCCACTATGGAAAATAGTATGGAAGTTTCGCAAAAAGTTAAAAATAGAGCTACCCACCACCTAGCAATTGCACTGTTAGGTGTTTATCCAAAGGATACAAACATAGTGATTCGAAGGGACACATAAACCCCAATGTTCATAGCAGCAATGTCCACAATACCCAAACTGTGGAAAGAGCCCAGATGTCCATCAACAGATGATCAAGAAGATGTGGTGTATATATATATATATATATATATATATATATATATATATAAATGTTATGCAGCCATCAAAAAGAATGAACTCTTGCCATTTGCAGATGTGGATGGAACAACAGGGTATTATGCTAAGCAAAATAAGTCAGAGAAAGACAAATACGTGATTTCATTCATATGTGGAATTTAAGAAACAAAACAGATGAACATAGGGTAAGGGAAAGAAAAAATAAGATGAAAACAGAGAAGGAGACAAACCATAAGAGACTCTTAATCACAGGAAACAAACTGAGGGTTGCTGGAGTGGTTGGGGGTGGGGGGATGGGGTAACTGGGTGATGGCATTAAGGAGGGCACTTGATGGAATGAGCACTGGGGGTTATATGCAACCGAATGAATTACTAAACTACCTCTGAAACTAATAATTATACACTAATTAACACTACATGTTAATTAAGTTAAATAAAAAACAAAAACAAAAAAACCCGAGATGCAGGGAGGGAGCATTCAGGGCAGCCAGCTCTCCTGAGTGGGCAGTGGGGGTGTGAGTGGGGTTCGCTTGGGCCTGGCAGCTGGTGTCCCAGAAGTGGAAGGGGGTCTGGAGAGGAATCTAGGGGCAGGAGAGCTGCCTCTCTCTGGCCTTCATAATTCTTCGCAAAGGTTTTCATTTCTGGAAAGGAAAGGGGCGGCTTCCTGGCCGGCTGGGCCCCAGACCCAGCTTTCCTGGTTTCCTATAATCCCCAACTTGGGGGGGCCGGCCCATAGCCCTTCTCGGTGATGGCGGCGATGCTAAGGGAGGGCAGTGGCAGGCCTGGGGGTGCAGTCCCCGTGTGGCAGGTGCCGGAGGACCGAGCAGGAGGTGCCGCCTGAAAGTAGGCCGACAATCTCAGTCTCCAGAGGCTGAGATCTCACTGCAGGGCCCTGTCGCCGGCGCCGATCCCGGCAGCACGACACTCCCAGGCTGCGCCAGGTGGCAGCTCCTGGTATGTAAGCTGGTTGTAGTCGGGATGGTGCCTGGGTCATCCTCAAATGCAGGAAATATGTGTCACCATTGCATTGGAACCCGTAATGACCCCCGGCACAGTGACCACCATAACAAAGATGGGTTCCCTATACTGCTCAGATCCATGGCGGCCTGGAGCTAGGGGGTCTGGGAGCCCGACAGGACCTCGGCAGAGACCCCTATCAAGGTTGTGGAGGCAGGTTGCAGGAGTTGCTGTGTGGCAGCTGCCGGTGAGGCCCGGGCAAGGCCTGGAGCTCTTCTGGGGGCAACACCGATGGGCCCTTGCCCAGCGTGGACTGTCAGGATGGTCACAGCCCGAGTTGGAGAGGACTCAGTTGTGCGATGGCGTTGGAGTTACTGATGTTCACACTGTTGCCCTGGGTGCTCTCCACCTCTTCCTGGTGCCAGATGGTGGGGGATGTTGGTCCGAGCTTATGCTGGAGGTGACAAAAGCATGGCCGTGTGCATGATGCCTGTCTGGTGTGTCTCACAGGAGGGTTGGGGCATACCCTCTGTGTCAGGAAAGAAGCAATGAAGCACTGGCCTGGGGGGTGCTGCCCCCTCCAACCTGGACTCCAGGGTCCCATAGGAGAGGACAGTGTCCAATGCCGACTGACATGGTGGTACCAGTGGTCCTGTAGGGGTGGCAGGCAGGGGCTGTTGCCTACCCTCAAACTCACCCCCCCCCAATGGGAGTGGTGGTGGTGGGTGTATAGATGGTGCCCATCTCATGGGTCTCGCAGGGTGGGTTGTAGCACACCAGCATCACTGTGCCTGGCTTCATGTCACCCTGGACCAAGTCAGCAATGGTGACTTGCCAAGGGCTGTTCTCTAGTGGGCGGGGCTAGAACGGACATAGGAGGCCATACACAAGCTGGGACTTGACCCCATGGGCACTGTGATGGGAGGCACCTGGGTAGGCTGGGAGGTAGGCTGCATGGTGATGGTGGAGGTGGTCTGTACAGCCAACACGGTAATGGCAGTGGGGCTGATCACCTGGCTTGAGCAGATGGCAATGGTGCCCAAGGTGGTGATGGGCATGGCCAGGGAGGCTCTGGTGCCATGGCCACAGCTCTGGCAACACTGGTGGGAATGGTGCCTGTTACTCTGCTGAGGGTTGTGACGCCTGTGGTGTTCTTCACAATCAACATGGTGATGGTGGGCTTGACAGTGGAGACAGTGTCAAGGGTGACCAGGCGGATACCCTTCAATGGGCATGGGGTTCACCTTTAGTGCCACCTGTGTCACCACCTTGCTTCCCACAGCCAGTGGCAATTTGGGGGACAGCAATGATGATTTTGGCATGTGCTCCACTTCCCGAGGTCATCACCTTGGTGGTGATAGTTGTGATGGGGAGCTTGATGCCAGGACTGTTGTCATACCTGTGACCAGTATGGGGATGGTCTTGATGATGGAGGTTGTGCTGGGCTTGGCAGTGCTGGGGGAAGACACTGTGAATGCCCAGTATGTCAGGCTTAGTCCCAGCCCCACTGGTCTGCATGGAACTGAGATGGCAGTGGCCTTCCATCTGCTGAGGTCACCAGCTTCAGGATGGTCCCAGCTGACAGGGGCTCTTTGGTCTGGAGCACCACCATCACATGGCCCAGATTAGAAATCAGAGCACTGCCTTCTGTGATAGAGATGGGGCTCTTCACCAATGGTCTTGGGGACCCCAACCCACCACTGTGCTCGCCACCTGGGCTTGCTGGACCATCATCACAGTCCCTGACTTGGGCACCAAGATGATAAGGAGGGTGGAAGTGTTGACAGAAGAAGAGATGAACATGGTCATCCCCACCTGGGCACTTGCAGTCGTCAGCTGTTTGAGTGGCTGGGTGGCTGCCATATCTGGAGAAGGGCCCACCTTCAGAGTAGCCAGGAGGGTGGTGGTGCCAGGTGTCATAGCCATGGTTTTGATGATGGTGGTGTCCGTTGCGACACTCGGCACTGTGGGCACCAATGAAGATCATCTGGGTGGGGACAGCTGTGGTCACTGGCCGCTAGTGCAACCATCCCGCTCATCTCTGGGCTGCTGTCGATCACTGTTCCCTGGGCACTCTGCCCATTCTGCAATGAAAACTGCTTTTGATAAAGTGATGAATACCTTCTACATTGTTAGATCAAATGATCAGATGGGAATTAGAGATTATTTCCTTTTTCAATATGTACACACAGAATTTCCCAGCCCTGTTTATCAAGAAGACCAGCTGTAGTGCTTTAAAGTGCCATCTTTGTCATAAATCAAATATCTCTGTGTGGGTTTATCTGGGGGCTCCCAATTCTGTCTCATCAGTCTGCCTATCTCTGCAGCCACTACCATAACTGCTTAGTTACTGTAGTTTAAAAATAAATCTTGATGTCCATTAGAGCAAGTCCTACCACACCTTTCTTCCTTTTGGCTATTCTTGGTCCTTCGCATTCCCATATAAATTTTAGAACCAGCTGACAATTTCACAAAGGAACTTATTGGGATTTTGAATGATAATTCATTGAATCGATAAATCAATTTGGAGAGAATCCTTACAGTATTGCACCTTCCAATTTATGGAACCATGGTATATCTTTTATTCTTCTACATCAATTTTTTTCTTTCAATGTTTAATAATTTTCTGTGTAGAAACTGCACATATTGTATTAGATTTATTTCAAATTATTTTTAATTGTTTTGGATATTTAGAAAAAATTAGTTTTATATATCAGTCTTATATGAAATAATCTTACTAAACTCAAATATTCCTTTTTTTAAGAAGATTTTATTTATTTATTTGAGAGAGAGAACAAGCAGAGTGAAGAGGCAGAGCGAGAGAGAGAAGCAGGCTCCCTGCTGAGCAGGGAGCCTGACACAGGGCTCGATCCCAGGACCCTGAGATCATGACCTGAGCCGAATGCAGATACTTAATTGACTGAGCCACCCAGGCACCCCATCAAACATTGCTTTTAATAACTATTTATTTGTAGGTTATTTTGGCTTTTTGTGTGTATAATTATATTACCTACACAAAATGATCGTACTCTTGCATTTCTTTTTTTTTTTAAGATTTTATTTATTTATTTGAGAGAGAGTGTGCAAAGAATAGGGGGAGGGGCAGAGGGAAAGGGAGAGAGAATCTCAAGCAGACTCTGCGCTGAGCACGAAGCCCAATGTGGGGCTTGATTTCATAACCCTGAGATCATGACCTGAGCCTAAATCAAGAGCTGGACTCTCAACTGACTGACCCAACCAGATACCCCTGTGTTCCTGCATTTCTAATCAATGTATTAGATTTCTTTATCTTGTTTTACTGTATTGGCTAAGATCTCCAGTATTACGGTGAATGGAAGGGGAGATAATGGACATCCCAGTTTGTTTCCCAACCTCAAATAGAAGTATTTAGCATTCCAACATTGTGTAACATGTTTTCATAGTTATGTTCTTTCAGACTAAAGAAACTTCCTTCTAATTCTAGTTGCTAAGAGTTTTTAATGATCAATGTTGAATTTTTTCAATTTTTTTCTGCATAGATTGAGATGATCCTATGAATTTTCTCCTTTATCTTATTCTAATTTATTCTATTTAATTTTCTTCTGTATGAATTGCATTGCTTGAGTTTTTTTTTCCCCCAAGGATAAGCCAACTTTGTGTTTCTAGAATAAGTTCAGCTTGGTCACTCATATCATCCTTTTATATATAAATGGATTTGGTTTGCAGATACTTTAAGAGTTTTGCATCTATGTTCATACAGGAGATCAGCCTATGTTTTTGTCTTGTAGTGCCCTGTTCAAGCTTTGCAATCAAGGTTTTGGAGCTTTCATAAAATGAGCTGGAACGTGTATGTTCATTCCCTATCCTCTGAAAGGGTCTGTATAGGATTAGCATGACTGTCTCCCTACATGTTTGGTAGACATCATTGAACTTTCTGGACGGCTCTGACATCAATGTGCGCTCTACCCCTGAACACTTGGAGGATCTAAGATTTCAGTAAAGGGTAACTTATTTACAGAAAATAGAACCCACTCTTGCTCCACATGTGCCACTAGAAAATGAGTCCTTGACTACTTGAATGATATTATTGTTTTCCTCTTAAAATAAGCGTGTATTTATTTGATGCTCACTATAAGCAGGCACTCTGCTAAGAATTTTACTTGTATTATCTCCCTTAATCCTTTAACAAAACTATGAGAACCTCTGGTTTGCTGAGGCACAGAGAGGTCAGAATATTCCGTGGAGGACCAAGCTGGGGAGTGGTGGAGGCAGGATTCTATCCCAGGCAGCCTGGTGCCGGAGCTTACTCCCATCACCCCTGACTAATGCACCTTGCTTTGGGTTCAGACTGTTGCTCTTTTTTCTTCTCTATTGAATTGACTCCTCTACTCACTTATTTCCCAATTTTCTTAATATCTAATAAGTACCTTCACAGTCAAATTTTCCTTGATTAATGCTTTGTTCGAATTCTGTGTTTCAATATGTGGTATTTCATTCTCACTGCTGAATAGCTGTTAATTTTAATTTGGAGTTTTTCTTCATCTTGAGTTATTTAGAAGAGTGGTTTAACATTTCTGAGTGGAAAGTTTCTTTGGGGCTAGCCTTTGGTTGTTTACTGTCTGGTTTTGTGACATTGTAATCAGAACTTGGGCAGTGTAATTTCTGCCTTGAGCACTTTTTCTTTTAGAGTTTTTTGGTAACCTAACATCTGGCTAATTATTGCAAGTGTTCCATGGTGTTTGAAAATAATGTACTTTCAGTTTGTTCGGTACACATTTCTATATATATCTATCATAGCAAGCTAGATATTTGTGATATTCAAATTCTTTATAAGGTCATTTTTTCCCAGCTTACTTGCCATTTTCTTTCTTTCTTTTTTTAAATAAACTGGGTTTTATTTATTTATTTTTAAAGATTTTATTTATTTGACAGAGAGATAGAGAGCACAAGCAGGCAGAGCGGCAGGCAGAGGGAGAGGGAGAAGCAGGCTTCCCGCGGAGCAGGGAGCCCGATGTGGGGCTCGATCTCAGGACCCTGGATCATGACCTGAGCCGAAGGCAGTTGTTTAACCTACTGAGCCACCCAGGCGCCCTACTTGCCATTTTCTGAGAGGGTTTTTTTTTTCTTCCTCCTTGGTTCTGGTTTGCCAGTTTCTCTTTGTATTTTTGAAAATATTTACTTTATATATTTCAACGCTATGTTCAGTCCTTCATGGTTTTCAACATCTTCATGAGGTGTACCTTTAGTCAATATAAAACATTTGTCCTCTTCACACTCAATACTTGACCTTTTTTCAATTTTGTCAAATACCCATTTTTTTTTTCCAAGCCAGTTTTCATTTTTATGGCAGTGACCTGGCACGTCTTTGTCCATTTCTGTTATCAGCTTTCCAGGTCGGAAACACACCTGCCACCTTACCACTAGCGTGGGCCCCACTTTACTTATGCTTGTTCTCTCTGATTTCTGTGGAGCCCTTCACTGATCCACAATGACTTGAGATCAATGAAGTCTTGCAAGGATGCATTTACTCTTTTTTGTTTTTTTAAGATTTTTATTTATTTATTTGACAGAGAAAGACAGCTAGAGAGGGAACACAAGCAGGGGGTGTGGGAGAGGGAGAAGCAGACTTCTCACTGAGCAGAGAGCCCGATGCGGGGCTCGATCCCAGGACCCTGGGATCATGACCTGAGCCGAAGGCAGACGCTTGACCTACTGAGCCACCCACGTGGCCCGCATTTACTCTTTTAAACTGGTAAGATATAATGTAGGAAAATCTGTCTGTTGACTGTTTATCTCAGCCTGCATTTTCAGTGGGGTTTGCTTTTATCTTCCAGGATTGTTTAGAACATAAATCATTTTCTAAAATCTTTCTCAGTCTTCTGCAGGAAAGCAGGGGCATAGATCTGCCGTACCTCAAGGTCATCGGCATTGTGTTTTCTTTCCTTTGCTTCTCTTTACTTTATCCATCATGTCTCCAATGTGTTTTACTAGGTATTAACTTCCAAATGTGGACAGATCTGTTCAGATGAAATCTGCATGGCTACATTCCATGTGCACTCGGGACTTGCTAGAATCTTCTCTTTCCTTCTATTTCTTGTTGGCACTTCCTGGTGCACAGCCCTGGTTTTCTTCTTTACCTCAAAGGAGTAATAAGAATTATTTGAATAGAAAGGAATAATAATGGAAATGATTATTCCTCTAATAATTTTTGGTACAATCCTCGATTCTAACACCTATGCTTTGTATATTATTTTTTTATCAGTGTTATCCATTAAATGATAAGTCCTTAGGTAGCAGGAACTGTGCTAAATCACCTTTATGGTCCTAGTGTGCTACGTGATGCCTGGCACACAAACATTCAAGAAATGTGACAAAGGAGGCACATGGAAAAAGGCTAATTTATTCATAAACACCTAACACAAAAGGCCATGGGAGATGCAAATATAATGAACCAGGTGTCCTTACTTCTACTCGTGGCCTCTAATAATCTCTTCTTCATCTAATATAGCCAAAAAGATTCTTTTAAGACTTAAGTCTGATCATGTCCCTTCTCTGTTCAAAATCTGGTCCTAGGGACTTCCTATCTCACTCCAAGTAAAAGCTAGAGTTCTTACCTTGGCCTGTGGTGCCCAACACAATGTGTCCTCGTCTCCCTCCACTCCTAACACAACCTCCTCCAGCTATCTTGGTCCCACTGATTTTCTTTAAACAACCTAAGCAGACTACAGCCTCCAGGATTTTGCGTTTGCTTTCCCTCTGCCCCTGCTCCATATCCACATGGCTTTGTTTCACCTGATCCAAACCTCTGCTGGAATGCCACCTACCTTGAGAATCTGACCCCAGCCCAGTCTGCCTGTGTCTCTTTTACCACATTGATTTCCTCACACTCTGTGACATCACCACCTAACATATTAAATATTTGTTTATTTACTCCTTCTAGAATATACGCCCCTGACAAAAGACACCTGTCTGGTTTTTCACTGCTGCATCCCAAGGGGTTAGTGAATGGTAGATGTGATTTTTAAATGATTAAATAGAAGTATTTGCTTGGTCTTGGTGGCTATTGCTACATTGGCTATGGCCATGCATACTGAAAACAGAGGTACACGTGTCGGGGAGGAGTGACTGGCACCAAATACCACTGGGGAGTGTTGGGGCTCGCAGCCATGGCAGGGCACTCCATATGAGCCAGGTGCTTGGTCATCCATGGATAAGCAAGAACTGTGAGCTTGCAACACAGTCCTGGGAGAAGGATGCTGTAAAGCCTGCACTGTTTGGGTTTTGTGCAAAATAACTCTCATGGGCTGGGTGGCGGGAAAAAGCTGAGACTGCATGTGTGTATTAGGTGAGACCAAGGCTTAGAGGAACAAGATCAATCTTGATTTGGTGTCTGTGGAATGTCTTCTTCTCGCATTCATGCTGCCGTGGACAGGAAAGTGCGTGAAAAATTGTATTTGTATTTAGCTCGAATATAAGTCTTCTCTTTATTTATTTTTAAAATTTTATTTATTTGAGAGGTAGAGCGAGAGAGCACAAGCAGGGGGAGTGGCAGAGGGAGAAGCAGGCTCCCCGCTGAGCAGGGAGCCCGATACAGGGCTCGATCCCAGGACCCTGGGATCATGACCTGAGCCGAAGGCAGACGCTTAACAACTGAGCCACCCAGGCGCCCCTAAGACTTCTCTTTTACAGGCCAGGACTTTGGTGACCAAAAGCATGGGACCCTAAACTACCTTTCCCCCCTCAGCTTGCAATGCCAGTGTAGAAGATGACTATTCACAGTATAACTAAAGGAGTGATTTAGACATGCTAAGTGAACTAAATTAAAACTTAGAATCGAGATGGAATTGTGGAAAGATAATAAAAATGATCTGATTCACTTGTAAAATTCTATCATTGTAAGTCTTCTGCACTTACAAACTTGAGCATTTGTGAGTATTTTAAGTATCTATAAGATGACTCTCTAGGATGATATTTTGACATGTAGGCTGAATTTTGTAATGGATTAGTAATCTATAGGAAAACTGGAATTAAGTTATCTGTGATGTAATACAGAAGAGGTTGGTCTTAAGTCTCAAGGTTATGCTGCCAACTTTGTCCTGTCTTGTCTCACGTTTGCTGAGAATTTACAATGCCCTAGGTAGTGGAAGGGGTCCCAGTGCACTTAATTAAGGGTATTAATTAATTAGGATGTGATTAATTAGTAATGAGGGGGGATTAAGGGTATTCTTATTAACTTGCTGTCTGCATTTCCCCTTGCGGACTCAGGGTCAGAGCATGGTTTTCCTAAGACTGATAAAGGGAGGGGCAGGAATTATGTCATAGGGAACCTCACTGTAGAATCTGTGATCTAACCTGGAGTTTCTCTCTTACAATCAGTAGACTGGCTGCTTTGAGGAGACCTGGATTCTGTCACGTTTAGCAAGTTTCAGAAAAAATGCAAAGGAACCCAATTATTTAGGCCATGAAAGCTTTGCAGGGTTTTAGAGCTAAAGGCAAGTGGGAAGAATTCCAGAGATGGTAAGAAAAATGAAGGGAAGCATAGAGCTCTCTGAGTGCCTTTGAAAGAATGACCATGAATTGATTTCTGTCCCTGAGTAATAATTTGGTAATTCAAGGGAACAGACCATATATACAAAAACATGATAAAGCCAAATCTTCATTTTTTCCCTAAAATTTGTATAAAACAAATTATTTTTCTTGTACATATTCTATAAATATTCTATAATTAGGGGTGCCTGGGTGGCTCAGTCAGTTAAGTGTCTGACTCTTGATTTTGGCTCAGGTCATAATCTCAGGGTCGTGAGATCAAGCCCAGAGTGGAGCTCTGCGTTGGGCGTGGATCCTGCTTAAGATTCTCTCTCTCCCTCTCCCTCTGCCCCTCCCCACCCCACGCTCTCTCTCTCAAAAAAAAATTCTGTAATGAATATTCAAATTTGACTGTTTCAGAGGGTTTTCATCAGTTATCACACATGTTATGAATTTGTCAAATTAACCCTTGTTAAGTAAAGCACAGCATGCCCCATGGTGAATGGTGAGATGTGGTTCAACACAAACCAGGAGAACCTGAGAGAGAGAGAGGCTTCATACTTACAGGGCCTGAAGGAAGTAGCTGGAGGAGCTACAGGGGAAGATCAAGGCAGGGTGTGAACAGAGAGAGGCGCGACCTGGCACACTCGCCTTTTTTAGGATCTGTGGGTGGAAAACTATGGGGTTCACAGGCTAAGCCTGGATTGATCAATTCAAACTAAAAGAGCAAGGTTTTTGGTAAGCTCCACAGAGGTCTTATCTAAGCAGTGCACAAGACGGAAGGCCTGGGAGGCAGAGAGACTGTTTATCCCAAGGACTGTTGGAGAAGTCACGTCAGGAACTTACACTTACTTTTGACTCTCTGGGCTCCCGTTGAAGGCATGTGCTTGCTAGGGTCAGTTTAAGATTCCTGCAGACCACAGAATAGATGCCCAGGCAGCAATACCAAGTAGTAGCATAGCTCAACTCCCAACATCATAGAATGAGAGAACCTTAAAATGGAATTATAGGAAAAATTGGAAGCTCATAGTGAATATAATTTTTGTTTAAAAAAATAGTCTTTAGTGAGAATCTAGCAAAACCATAACTTATTAACAACAAAGTTGAGGTTTCTTTATTTTGTTTTGTTTTTTAGCTATAGTTAAATTGAGAGAGGACCTTAGGTATTATATGCAATGCATAAGAAAGCTTAAAGGACATTTTAATTTTTAATTTTCTAGTTTTCAAAAAGTAAGAGGCATAGCTCATAAACATCTTACAGTTAAAAAAGTGTAACCTTGCCTAATTTCTTACTTGTTTTTTTTTTTAAAGATTTTTTATTTATTTATCTGAGAGAGAGAATGGAGACAGAGAGCATGAGAGGGAGGAGGGTCAGAGGGAGAAGCAGACTCCCTGCTGAGCAGGGAGCCCGATGCGGGACTCGATCCCGGGACTCCAGGATCATGACCTGAGCCGAAGGCAGTTGCTTAACCAACTGAGCCACCCAGGCGCCCTCTTACTTGTTTTTTATACCTTTGGCTACTTTTACCTTTTGTAGCTTTTCCAAGAGAAGTATTTTGTATTTTTCATTACAGATTTACCAATTGTAATTTATTTGTCAGTTATAATTGTGTTTATTAAGTAGTAGGCTCCCTGTCTTGGCTGTGAAGTGTTTTCCTAAAATTAGTACCAAAGTTAAAAAGAATAGTGATCAAGTTTTAGGACTGTTCCAGCACTTTGAAAAATGTCATTGGTATTTTGATCAGGATGGCATTGAAAGTATAGATTGCTCTGGGCAGCATAGACATTTTAACAATGTTTATTCTTCCGATCCATGAGCATGGAATGTTTTCCCATCTTTTTGTGTCTTCTTCAATTTCTTTCATAAGTGTTCTGTAGTTTCTAGAGTATAGATCCTTTACCTCTTTGGTTAGGTTTAATCCAAGGTATGGTTTTTGGTGCTATTGTAAATGGAATCATTTCTCTAATTTTTCTTTCTACAGTTACATTGTTAAGGTATAAGAAAACAACTGATTTCTGTGCATTGATTTTGTATCCTGCCACATTACTGAATTGCTGTATGAGTTCTGGTAATTTGGGGGTGGAGTCTTTTGGGTTTTCCACATAAAGTATCATGTCATAAAGAGCTGGTATCCAAGGTCTATAAAGAATTTCTCAAACTCAATACCTAAAAAACAAAAAATCAAGTCAAAAAATAGAAGACATGAACAGACATTTCTCCAAAGAAGACATACAAATGGCTAATAGACATGTGAAAAAATGTTCAACATCATTAGCCATCAGGGAAATTCAAATCAAAACCACATTGAGATATCACCTTACACCAGTTAGAATGGCAAAAATTGACAAGGCAAGAAACAACAAATGTTGGAGAGGATGTGGAGAAAGGTGAACCCTCTTACACTGTTGGTGGGAATGCAAGTTGGTACAGCCACTTGGAAAACAGTGTGGAGGTTCCTCAAAATTTAAAAGTAGAGCTACCCTATGGCCCAGCAATTGCACTACTGGGTATTTACCCCAAAGATACAGATGTAGTGAAAAGAAGGGCCATATGCACCCCAATATTCATAGCAGCAATGTCCACAATAGCCAAACTGTGGAAGGAGCCGAGATGCCCTTCAACAAATGAATGGATAAAGAAGATGTGGTTCATATATACAATGGAATATTACTCAGCCATCAGAAAGGATGAATACCCACCATTTGCATCAACTTGGATGGAACTGGAGGGGATTATGCTAAGTGAAATAAGTAAAGCAGGGAAAGACAATTATCATATGGTTTCACTTATATGTGGAACATAAGGAATAGCATGGAGGACCACAGGGGAAGGGAGGGGAAACTGAATGGGAAGAAATCAGAGAGGGAGACAAACCATGAAAGACTCTGGACTCCGGGAAACAAACTGAGGGTTCTAGAGGGGAGAGGGGTAGGGGGATGGGTTAGCCCAGTGATGGGTATTAAGGAGGGCACGTTCTGCATGGAGCACTGGGTGTTATACACAAACAATGAATCATGGAACACTACATCAAAAACTAATTATATACTATATGCTGGCTAACTAAACAAAATAAAAAAATTAAAAAAAAGAATAATGATCAAGGTGTATTTATCCAAAAGATAAAAGAATTATAGGCAATATCTTTATTATTACGTATTATCTACTTACTATTATTATCTATTTGTTAGTAGTATCTAATAAATCACTTAACCACTCTTTATACAGTTCTCAGTGCTAGTGGAGGAGGGGCTGACACAGAATGTTATTAATTTGTGTATTAATTGTGTAGTTGGTTTAGCAAGTGCAGAAAGAAACACCACAATACATTCTCTACTGCAGTTGGGGAGGTGTGAATCTTTGTTCTTTTGTGCTGTTCTTGATAAACGTTGACCTCACCATAATGCTGAGTACTCATATAGTTTTCAAAGGACATTCACATTTATTCTAATTTCATTGTTTTTTTTAAAGTATTTATTTGTTTATTTATTTATTTATTTTTTATTTGAGTGTCCTTGACACAGTGTTACATTAGTTTCAGGTATACAACACAGTGATCCAACAGGTTTATACACTATGTCATTCTCATCACAAATGTTGTTACCATTAGTCACCATAGAACATTATCATGATAACATTGACCATATTCCCTATGCTGTGTCCTCATCTCTGAGACTTATTGTTTCCGTAACTGGAAGCCTGTACCTCCCATTCCCCTTCACCCATTTTCCACATCCCCCCTCCCCTCTGGCGACCATCATTTGTTCTCTGTATTTATAGGTCTGATTCATTCTCTACAATAAGACTGGAGAAGGTGAATTGTTTGCACAGGTTAAATGTCTTGCTCAAGGTTGGGCAATGAATTTATGATGAGTTGGGATATGAATGGAAACTTCTTAACCTTATGCTTTCAAATGCAGCAGCAGATCTCAAATGTCTTAAATGGTTTTAAATGTCACTGATTGGATACAGCTGTATGATACTGAATTTTCTTTTTTTTTTAGTTTTTATTTAAATTCCTGTTAACATACAGTGTAATATTAATTTCAGGTATACAATTTAGTGATTCAACACTTCCATTTAACACCCGGTGACACTGAACTTTAATGTGTAATCTGTGGTTTGTTCTAGGACCTCTCTGCCTGGTACATTTTAAAGGCATCCCAACAAATATAACCAGGAGTAAAGCTTTGATGTCCATTTCAGTATTACTTATTTACTCTTTATGAAGTAATTGGTGTCTCACAGAGATGTATATATATTGAATTATTTTTTTTTTGTAAAAATGATGTAAGCCTTTTGGATTATCCAGACTGTCTTTATAATTTTTAATACAAAATATAATTTCATTTTTCTATTAAATAATTTCTTATGGAGATCAACAATGTTCAGAATGGTTGATTAGCAAAATAGCTAGTGGACTATTTTAGAATATTTGCATAGGGTAACATAATGTTTTCCTCTCCAAAGGTGAGGTAAGTATATAAATGCATTTATCACTTAGGGTGAAGAGCTACTCAGCATGACCTTCCTTGAGCTTCATGTTATAACAAAACAAATGGGATTGCTAGTTAATGAAGAAGAGCAATGTTGCAGAAAGACTACTAACCTCTACTTCCCTCCCTCTTTCCCTTCCTTCCTCTTTCTTCATTCTGTTCATCCATCCATCCATCTGTCCTTCTAGCTTATCCTTTCTTTGGTATTTGCATTTTGTCTTGCTTTCTTCCTTTCTGAAATTCATTAAAAAAACTTGTTGGTAATACTTGCAATTCTGACAAACTTCTGATGTTTCACATTAAAGAAATGGAAGTCCTGCATAAAAAGAGAATATTCTGGGAAACCTTAGGTTAGCTTAAAGTAGACAGAGATACGCCACTTCAGAAGATGCTGGTTAAACAATTTTACACAATGCATTCTGAAACTACAAGAGGATGATGGAGATATATAGAATTTTCTACTTACCTGACCATGAAAGTATTTACATTTCTCATAAGAGTATCTAAAAAAACACCAATTGGGAAAATGCAAGTCTATTAAATCAAGCTTATTCATTACATGATGCAAATGCTTTGTTTTTTTGTTTTTGTTTTTTTGATTTTGGGAGTAGGGGCAGAGAGAGAGGACAGAGAGAATCTCAAGCAGGTTCCATGCTTGAGCATAGAGCTTTATGCGGGGCTCAGTCTCACCACCGTGAAATCATGACCTGGGCCTAAACCAAGAGTCGGATGCTTAACCGACTGAGCCACCCTGGCACCCCGACAACTTTTTATAGTGGAATTTTCATTGTCTAATAAACATGTTCATGTTTTCCTTAATGGTTTTGGCCTTATCAGTTTCTTCTGGTGTTTCCAACAAATCTTCCTTTGCATTAATTTGAAATCACTCATTCTATCTGCTGCAGAAATTGTTAAGATTATCTTAACTTCATCAAATATTGTACCATTTATATGTTCAAAAATACTGCTTCACTTGATTATTTGTATCTTAAATAGTATATTTTTAAACAATTGATTTTGAAATAATTATAGATTCAGAGGAAGTTGTAAAAAAAAAATACAAGGATGTCTCATGTGCTTTTCACCCAATTTCCCCAGTGGTAACACCTTGCATAGCTACTGTACAATATCAAAATGAGGAAATTAGCATTGGTACAATCCACAGAGCTTATTCAGATTTTATGAGTACAAGTCTCTGCCATCTTATCCCCTATGTGGATTCATGTAATCACCACCACAGTCAGGATAAAGAGCTGTTCTACCTTCACAGGCTCTCTGTGCTACCCCTTCATAGCCAGGTATACCTCTCCCCATTTTCTTCCTAATAATTTGCCACCACTGTTCTCCATTTCTATAATTGAATATTTTGAGAATTTTACATGAATGGAACCATACAGCATGGAACCTTCTGAGATTGGCTTTTTTCACTCAGCATGATTCCCCTGAAATCCATCTGTATTGTATGTATCAAGAGCTCATTCATTTTTATTATTGAGTAGTATTCCATGGTATGGATGTACCATGGATTGTTTAATCATTTTTTGAAGGACATTTGGGTTATTTCAAGTTTGGACTTTTAAGAATAAAGCTGATATAAACATTCCTGTATAGGTTTTTGTGTGAACATAAGTCTTCTCTTGTCTGTGATAAATGCCCAGAGTGTAACTGTTGGTGCATAGGATATTTTAGTGTTTTAAGAAATTTCCAAACTGTTATCCTGCATGGCTGTACCATGTTATATTTCCACCAGCAACCGATGAGTGATCCAGCTCCTCTGCAACCTCAGCAGCATTCGGTGTTCTCACCATGTTTTATTTCCACCATTCTGATAGATGGTATCTTATTTTGGTTTCCTATTTCCCTAATGGCTAATGATGTTGAACATCTTTTCCTGCGCATTGGTTGCCATCTTCTTTGGTGAACTATTTGTTTTTCTCATTTTCTAATTGGTTTTTTTTTTTTTACTGTTGAGTTTTGAGAGTACTTTATATATTTTAAACTTGAGATACAAGTTTTGTCAAATGGATGGTTTGTAAATCTTATTTCTATCTGTCTTGTAACTCATTTTCTTATCCTTTTTACAGAGCTTTTGGCAGAGCAAAAGTTTTTAATTTAGCAGATGTCCAATTAAATTGTATTTTAATTGTAATATTATTACTTTTAAAAACTTCACTTGACACAATGTACCTTTTTAATTTTGCCAAAAATTATTCTTGCTTATTATAAAGCATTTTAAAAAGTACAATTTTTAAAACCCTATAAATTCTATTCAAATTAGCCATCATTAGCATTTTGGGGAATAGTCTCAATCTCTCTCTGCATACATTCATATACATGTGAAGCAGACAAGTAATTTACAAGAATAATATATAACTTTAAAAAGCATTAAATTCATTTTTATTCAAATTCAAAAGACAGGAAACCAAAATGAAAATATGACATATGTTGAGTTTTAGATAAATTTTCATTTGCATTAGGGAATTTTAGTTCTTATGAGATCCCTTTACAAATAAGAAAAAGGTCATGAAAAAAATTAATGTTTAGTATTACAGTTGACACTTGAACAACATGGGTTTGAACTGCCTGGGTCCACTTATACATGCATTTTTTAATAGTACTGTACTGTAAATGTATTTTCTCTTCCTTATGATTTTCTTAATAACATTTTTTAAAGATTTTATTTATTTATTTATTTGAGAGTGAGAGAGAGAGCACGAGCAGGATGAGGGGCAGAGGGAGAAGCAGACTTCCCACTGATCAGGGAGCCCAATGCAGGGCTCGATTCTGGGGATGCTTAAATAACTGGGCCACTCAGGCACCCCTAACATTTTCTTTTCTCTAGCTTACCTTGTTGTAGAAATAGAGTATACAAAATATATAACATTCAAATTGACTGTGTATGTTATTACTAAGGCTTCTGGTCAACAGTAGGCTATTAGTAGTTCAGTTTTGGGAAAGTCCAAAGTTATATGCAGATTTTTGACAGCTCAGAGGGTTGGTGCCCCTAACCTCCATATTATTCAAGGGTCAACTGTATTTTCTTTAATTATAGGTTTCAATTTTACTATATTGATTGGCTCCATTCTATGAAGGTAATCATCCTTTTTATACATCCTCCTACTTATCTTTCTCCTGAACTCCTATTTTTATAACTTTATGTAAAACTGATAATACCTTTACAACGTGTTTAATCTGTGCTGTAACCATAATACCCCTGGTGAGTCACCTGGCTTCTCTTTGGTCATTCCAGTCACACACCAGTGGGTATGCTGGTTTTTCTTACCTGGCCTTCACTTTTAGGGCATCTGTACACTTCTCAAGTCTGCATAGCATGGCCCTCTCTTATAATATGTTTGTCTGTCTTTTCCAGACCTCCAATCCTCACTCTGTGTCACATTTTGAAACTGAGGCTGTCTCTTGGTGAAATGGAGATAATATTGCTTAAGTCACTCCTGCAGCATTTTTTAGTTTTGGTAATCCAGGTCCCCCCCTCCAACCCACTCTTCCTACAGCCCTTTGGCCATGAAGTCTAGGGCATGTGTCTTGTTACTTAGAGATGGAATTGTACCGTGAAAGTAGGAGAGTCTGGAGACAGGTGCACATAGCCAGGCTTCCATAAGCAAGTGTTTTGTCTACCCTTGTTAGTTTTTTTTCCCCCAAGCCAGCAATTTAATTTATTAATTAAGTATACTCTTTTTATATATTCCACCTCATTAATTTATTCCTTCATTTATTTTCATGATTTCCTTCCTTGTTTTTTTCTTTAGGATTCCTTTGTTGGTTTTGTTTTTCCCTTTTTTTGAAATGAGTATTTAATAGATTTATTTTCATTCTTTCATTTTTACTGATAAATGTTTAGTGCTATGGTGTTACTCTTGATCGTTGTCTTAAATGTATCCTGTAGATTTGCATGTGCAATGCTATTTTATGATTATTAACAGAAATTTTGTTATTTCGGTTTGTATTTCTTCTGTTGCCTAAGAGTTGTTTAATAGGTTTTTAATATCCAGGGTAAAATACCGTTTTTATTTTAGTTTTTATTAATATTTTCTAAATTTATTGCATTGTGATGAGAACTGTTTCTTGTAATATTTCTACATTATGCAACTTCACTGATGTTTTCCTTGTAGCCTAGCATATGATACATTTTTGTGAATGTTTCATGAGTATGTAACTTCTAAAGTGCAATATATAATTTATGCGGTCTTCGAATTGATTGTATCGCTTAAGTATTCTGTCTCCTTACATCTTTTTGTTCATTTCACCTGTCTTGCTGAAAGTGGTGTATGAATGTCTCCTCTTATTAGTGTGTTATGTTTTTATGTCTCTTTGAACCTCTTGTACTTTTTGCATCATAGGGTGATTGCTATATTACTTAGTATACGAATATTTCTAAGCATCATATCACTATAGTGAATTACAGCTTTTAGTGTTAAAAAGTACCTTTCTTTGGGGCATCTGGGTGGCTCAGTGGGTTATGCCTCTGCTTTTGGCTCAGGTCATGATCTCAGGGTCCTGGGATTGAGCCCTGGGTATCCAGCCCTGGGTGGGGCTCCCTGCTCAGCCTGGAGTCTGCTTCTCCCTCTTCCTCTTCTCCTCCCTTTCTCTCTCCCTTTCCCCCTACACCTGCTCATGCTCTCTCTGTCTCTCTCTCAAATAAATAATAAATAATAAATAAAATCTTTAAGAAAAAGATTTTATTTATTTATTTGAGAGAGAGACAGAGATAGTGAGAGAGAGCACGAGCAGGGCAGAGAGGGAGAAGCAGGCTCCCTGCCAAGCAGGAGCCGGATGCAGGACTCGATCCCAGGACCCTGGGATCATGACCTGAGCCAAAGGCAGATGCTTAACTGACTGAGCCACCCAGGAGCCCTAAATAAATTCTTTAAAAAAAGGGAAACGTGCCTTTCTTCATCACATTCAGTGCTTTGGGTTTAAATTCGACTTTGATATCTGGATTGCTACTACTATTTTCTTATTGTTTCTATATTCCTGGGATCCCTTCCTCCATCTACTTTTAGCATATGGAATCCCTTTGTTTTAGGTCCTCTCTTGTATACAGTGTATAGTTGGGTTTTGTCTTGCAAACCAAATAGAAAATTGACTTCTTTCCTCGCTCTGCCTCTGATGGTACCCGTGAAACCATAATAACATCTCCTTTGTGAAGTTCCTGCTGATTCCCTGCAGGGTCTCCTGAACGTGGCACGTGGGCTCCAGGGATGAGGAACACTTACTCAGCATTGTTATTTCTCTATTTCCCCTAGCTGTTGTTACCTGTGAACTGTCACTGCACTGGAGTTGAAAGTGTGTGCAGGGCTCCTTCTAATGGTGTTTAGCCCCTCCCCTCAGTTTGACAAGGGAAACAGGCCACTAACTTTGATATTTTATGCTTTTCTAATAGCCCCATTCCTACCACAGAGCTAGGTATCCAGCGTGTTGAGGGTGGTATTCTCAATGCCTGCCTCCCTCCGTTTCCAGCTCTCTTTCTCCTCCTCTCCACAATCCCCTAGGATTGAAAGTCATCAGGCTATGAATTGTTTTTTCCCCCCGAAATTCTATCTTTCTCTTAGCCGTGGGCAGCAACTTCATGGTCTGGACTTCACAGGAGAAAGAAGTAACTTTATATATTTGGAGACACTCTCTAACCAGATTGCTGTAGGCATGCATTCTTTAAATGGTAAAGTAATTTAAAAACTCCTCTTTTGACAAAGCCTGGTTTGCAACTCAATTGCCCTGCCGACAACTCAAGCAAAAATCTAGTTTGACAGTTAAAGCTGAAAAATGACTTCATTGATACAGAATCCAGTATCTGCTCTTTCCCTGAGCACTGAAACACTTGATTTCTTTTTATAAATTTTTTTTTAAAGATTTTATTTATTTGCGAGAGAGAGAAAATGAGAGACAGAGAGCATGAGAGGGAGGAGGGTCAGAGGGAAAAGCAGACTCCCTGCTGAGCAGGGAGCCCGATGTGGGACTCGATCCTGGGACTCCAGGATCATGACCTGAGCGGAAGGCAGTCGCTTAACCAACTGAGCCACCCAGGTGCCCTGAAACACTTGATTTCAAAGGACAATGAGCTTCATCAGAACTTGAAAATATGTACTTAAAAACTGTACACTTATCTCCATCGCTGGTGTTAAGTGTGGCATGTTGTGTAGGCTATTCTTCTGCTGTAACTGGTCAAACCGTTTGCATGCGAGTAGGTCCTTTTTCACTCTGTCACCATTGTCAGCATTTTTGTTCAAGTGTTCAGGGAAGTCATGGTTTCCAGGAAAAATTGTTAAATCGTTCTTCTGGGACAACTTAGTGTGAGTCAGCGAAGCACTGTTGTGAAAGATTGGTGGCTACTTGTGATAGTTAATAGCTTTGCATTTGCCACCGATTTATTCAGAAATGAAGGTATGGCCATTGCTGCATTATCCCTAATACGAAGAGATGATGTGGGGTGCAGAGGCTCCATGTTAACCATGAAGACATCAGGATTAATTGTGTTAATCACATCTGACATCAAAATCAAAGCTTTTAAAATGTATCATTTTGAGGAAATGTGTCCTCCTTCCTGTTTGAAACTAAACTCGGCATCCATACCAGGGGATTGGGTTGAATTCTCACGTCTAGGGGATGGATGATAGTGGAGTGACAATGTGTTTTCTTTTTCTTTTTTTTTTATTATTATGTTATGTTAATCACCATACATTACGTCATTAGTTTTTGATGTCATTTTCCATGATTCATTGTTTGCGTATAACACACAGTGTTCCATGCAGAACGTGCCCTCCTTAATACCCATCACTGGGCTAACCCATCCCCCCACCCCCCTCCCCTCTAGAACCCTCAGTTTGTTTCTCAGAGTCCATCGTCTCTCATGGTTCGTCTCCCCCTCCGATTTTCCCCCCTTCATTCTTCCCTTCCTGCTATCTTCTTCTTCTTTTTTTTTTTTTAGCATATAACATATTATTTGTTTCAGAGGTACAGGTCTGTGATTCAACAATCTTACACAATTCACAGTGCTAACCACGGCACATACCCTCCCCATTGTCTTGTCTTTTTTTTTATTTAAAGATTTTATTTATTTATTTGACAGAGAGAGACAGCGAGAGAGAGAACACAATGTCTTTTCTAAGCAATACTCATGGCTTTTCACAAAATCACCATATTCAAATCTTTAATGACACTGCACATAAAGATGATTAAGAGTTTAGCAGGAGAATTAGGAAAACCCCTTAATCATTTCCACTTTAGTATTTTTAAGTTGATGGGCTCCATTTTATTCCTGAAACTACGCACATCTCCTTTAGTCTGGGCAAGTTTCAATTTCTATACCAATGAATCAGTTAGCTATTTATCCACATAACTAAACATTAAAACCACATTTCTTAAATGAGAATCGGTGCTAAGGATTTAGTTAACATAGCACATTTGCAGATCTTATTTATTTATTTATTATTGGATTTTTTTTAGAGGGGGAGAGAGTGAGTGTGCACGCAAGCAGTGAGGGGAGGGGAAGAAGGAGAAGGAGAGAAAGAATCTTAAGCAGGCTCTATGCCCCGTACATAACCCAATAAGGGGCTCGATATCAAGACCCTGAGATCATGACCTGAGCTGAAATCAATAGTCAGAAGCTTAACCCACTGAGCCACACAGGTGCCCCCGCACATTTACAGACCTTAAAGGGGGCTCTCCCAAAAGCTGAAAGCATCATACTACCAGTTAAATGTTGCTGAAATAAGACATTTATTTGTGTATTTGTGTTAGTGTGATGAGCTGGTTCTATTACATTATCTCCTTGTCACTAAGAAGATTCTATCAATCATATCCATTTGTATGGAAGATTGAAACTTCTACAGAATGTTTAATCTAAAAGAAACTTGAGGAATAAACACTATACTTTTGGAAAGGCCACTCTATTGATTTAAAAGGTTTAATGATCCCTTACGTGTGTGTAAGGTCTATTAGCACTGTTAGGAATTACATGGGCACAGGGGAAGGAAGAAGTTTCCATGACAGATTGTACAGACTAATGAATAATTTTTTTTTTTGTTTTGAGAAAACAGACTAATACTGACATCATTTGAGTCCACTTATAAATCATTCATAAATTTATTCATAAATTTATTCATGTTAATATTTAACCTTTTAATTTAAGATAGCTATTAAAGATCAAGTAGGTTCTATAGACTGAAAAAAGAAAACATTATCAAAGCATTATCATAACACTAATTTTTGAGTACAGCATAAGTTATATGGTTGAGAATTCAGTAAAAAAACCCACAAACAAAATGTGTTATTATTCCATTTGAAAAATCAAGGTTGAGATTTCTTCTAAAAAATATTTGAAGTTGTATGGTTTTCATGGTTTTGTCTAATCTAATGTATCTTAATAAGGCATGAATTTAAAAGGAGTTTAGGATAGTCTGCTGCTTTATTTAATATTGTGAAAAACTGACATGACCACAGCCATTTTAAAATAGGGCTAGAGCAGCCAGTGCAGAGAAACTGCCCTTCTTGCCTTGGTCTGAAAGGAGCCAAAACCTTTGGGTTGGGCAAACCAGCAATTGTGTACAGCAGTTATTTGAGAAGTCAACAGGGGAACAGACATCATGGTCACAAAATTCAAAGTTCTGGAATTTCTGAAGATAAAATCAGAAGACAATCAATGCATAATCCAGAGTAGTTTAGCTTGTTAACACCCATAGAAAAAAATTTTTTTTCTTTCTCTCATATAATTGCCCCTTCCTTTTTCTCATTAAAACCCCTTGCTTTTACCCTACAAATGAGAATACTATTTGGGTATGTACCTGAACCCATGTTCCCCAAATCATAACTCTTTAATTCCAAATAAACTGTGGCTTGCCTCTCCCTGTGTCTCTTTTCCTCAGGCTGACAGGAGAGAGTGACTGAGGGTGACTCAATTACTTGTCCCTGTTCAGGTATCACCCATAACTCCACGACTACACCAACACTACTTAGGCATGGCTTTTAAAGCACCATTAGTTCAATCACTAACTTAAAATTTGTGAGTTCAGCCAAAGGCTATATTTTTTCAAGACAAAATATATTTTAAAAATTAATGTGTTCTGTTACCCAAAAAATTCAGAGTTAGGTAAATTATTTGTAAGATCTCATAGGGCCATAGATGTCCATTGACAGATGAATGGATAAAGAAGATGTGATACACACACACACACACACACACACACACACACACACACACACATATGATGGAATATTACTCAACCACCAAAAAGAATGAAATCTTACCATTTACAATGATGTGGATGAACTAGAGTGTATTATGCTAAGTGAAATAAGTCAGTCAAAGAAAGATAAATACTATATAATTACACTCATATGTGGAATTTAAGAAACAAAACAGATGAACATAGGGGAAGGGAAGGAAAAATAAAATAAGATGAAAACAGAGAGGGAGGCAAGCTATAAGAGATGCTGAACTCTAGGAAACAAACTGAGGGTTGCTGGAGGGGAGGTGGTTGAGAGGATGGGGTAAGTGGGTGATAGGCATTAAAAAAGGCACTTGATGTAATGAGAAATGAGCACTGGGTGTTATATATAACTGATGAATCACTAAATTCTACCTCAGAAACTAATAATACAGTATATGTTAACTAAACTGAATTTAAATAATTAAAAAAAAAGAACTCATAGGGACAGATTTCTAAGGCAGCCAGTGACTGCATTAGAGAATTTGGGGATTTAAGAGAATAACCATTTATTTTTGTTGCCCAGTAATTTAGAAATAAGAGGTAACACGAGTGCTCATTTATTGCCATGCTCTGGACTAGTAAGTCCTTTCCATGTATTCATTCATGGGATCTCAGAAATACCTTGGAAAGGTAAGCACTGTTGCTATCTTGAGTTTCCAGATGAGAAAACTGGGATTGAAAGAGAGCAAATAATTTGGTCAAAATCATAATTGAGCAGTTGAGACCCAAAGTCATCTCATTGTAAAATTACTTTTCCTTAAATATTGGTTGTCTTTTCTATTCATCAGCCAGAATGAACTGTCAAGAATGAAAATATGATCATATTATTTCACTGTTACCCCTGAAAGTCTTCCCATTTCCCTTGAAATCCCCCACCCTTTTCATGAGCTACATCTGTCTTCTTCTTCCATCTCCTGAAGGCACCTCCTCCTCATTATACCCTCCTGCCATGTTGTATTTTCTAGTTATTTCATACTCTTTCCTCCCTCTTCCTAGAATACTCCCCACACTTCAGTCTTTTTAACTCTTCAGTCAGCTAACTCCTAGTCATCTGACCAGTCTCAGCTAACACTTTATTTACTCCCAGGGCCTTTTGGAAATCTACACTTGTTTTGAAAGGTTCACACAATACTCGTACTCCCCTTTCATGATATATAATACATATACACATATGTGATATATAATATATATAACTCTTCCTTTAATATATAATAGTATAATATATATTACAACTGTTAGGCTTATTTAATAATTGTGTTCTTTTTTATGATGAAAATTCACTTTGGGCAGGGTCAATATCTATCTTGTGATTACTGATTTTGCTATGCCGATTACAGCACCAGGCTATATAAATATATCTTGAATGGCTTAATCAGATAGGTCTGATATTAGTGTTAATTAGTGTTGAATATAATGATGAGTGTAAGGATTAAATGTATCAAATAAATGTGAACCTCACCATGAATGTGCTGTAAGTAAGACTGTCCCATTCAATTTTGTATTTTCAGTGCCCACCACAATAACAATGGGCCAATAATGGATACTAGATTAAATATTTTTGGATGAAGATGAACACATTGAATGGTTGAGCATAACCTAACCAACATGTACATAAATATTTTCTTGGGCAAAATGGTAATGATAATAAGTATCCTAGTCTTTTTGTCTGAAGTAAAGACAAAATGAGAGAAGAGATGTAAAGATATAACAAAAATACTTGAGAGATAAAAATAATATTTTTATGAGAAAAATAGTCATATGTAAATATTTGATAACATTTACCCACTAAACATGTAAGTATTTTATCTGCTATATGAATTGCTATTGGGAATATATCTGGAGAGAAGAAATTTCATTTCTTTTTATATTCACGTTTATATTCTTGCTGGTTCAACCTCTTCTTTTATGGTCTATCCTTGGAGTATTTTTTTTTTAAGATTTTATTTATTTATTCATTAGAGACAGAGAGAGAGAGAGGCAGAGGGAGAAGCAGGCTCCCAAGGAGCAGGGAGCCCGATGCGGGGCTTGATCCCAGGACCCCGGGATCATGACCTGAGCCGAAGGCAGACGCTTAACCATCTGAGCCACCCAGGCGCCCTATCCTTGGAGTATTTACTTGAAATGTTACATCTTACATTTTTTTAAATTAAATTAAATTTTATTTTATTTTATTTTATTTTATTTTATTTTATATATAGAGAGAGCATGACCACAGTGGGGGGAATGGAGGAGGAGGGCCAGAGGGAGAGGGAGAGTGAGAATCTTAAGCAGGTTCCATGCTTATCCTGGAGCCCGACATGGGGCTCAATCTTATGACCCTGAGATCATGACCTGAGCTGGAACCAAGAGAAATTCTCACATTCTATGACAGGGATGAACTTTGAGTGCATTATGGAAGTGAAATAAGCCAGCCACAAAAATACAAATACTGTATGATGCTGGTTATGGAAGATATCTGGAGTAGTCAAATTAATGGAAACAGAAGGTAGAATGGTAGTTGTCAGGGGCTTGTGGGAAGGGCATATGGGGAGTTTATTTTTTACTGACTACAGAGTTTCAGTTTTCTAAGATGAAAAAGTTCTGGAGATTGGTTGCACAACAATGTGACTACACGTAACCCTATAGCACTGTATACTGTAGAAATGGTTAAGGTGGTAAATTTTATTTTTTTTTTAAATTTTATGTTACATATTTTTTTACCATAATAAAATACAAAAATAAGTGAAAAATAAGTAAAAAGTAGCTTAAATATTTTTAAATTGTCTATAAGATATGTAAAAATAGCCCATAATCACTATTTAAAATAATTTAAAATATGTGATTTCCTTTGGAATCAATTATTTTTATAAACGTTTCCTTTGTTATCATGCTATCAAGATGAGATATAAATTTCTTCAAGTGTTTATTGCAAACACTGGTTTTTACAATCTGGACTTGTGTTCTTACTAGCTCCATAGGATTTAAAAGTGGTATAAAACTAAGCATTATTGATATTCTGTGTAAAGAAAGAATCAGCCTAAGAAAAACTCTGTTCCCAATTTATTATTCTTTTCATGAATACTTTTAAGGTATTTTCATGATTAGAGGTAAACAATCTTGCTGTAAATAATCTAAGGAATGCTGAAGTAGAGAGTAGAAGATGACAGGTAATCTTAACCCTCCTATTAACTACCTGCTTCCCTCCCCGTCACCAGTCTCTCTCCCCATAATGTCCCTTTCCATATTCCCAAAGTCACAAGATCAGTACCACTTTAATATCTTTGTTTCACACATAGAGAGAGCATGACCACAGTGGGGGGAATGGAGGAGGAGGGCCTCCCCTCTACATAGAGTCATGAAGGTTTTTCAATTTGATGCTTTTATAAACATTTTTGTATCATATGTACTTTTATATATATTTTTTATACATTGTCCATCTATTGCTTAAGGAAAAATCCCCAATCTGGGCAAAGGATATACATGTAACATTCAGTTGCCTCTTTCCTCCTAAGAAAGATTATAACCATTTACATTTTCATAAGTATATACGAATTAAGTCTCTTGTCTCCTAAGCACCTCAACTAAAGGTATTATTAATCTCTAAACATTTGGCAATCTTACATGCATAAATGGCACCTCATTATTTATTTATTTACTTATTTATTTAGAATGTCTTTGTCTAATGATGATTGACAATTGATGTCTATTTTCCTATTTTTCTTTAGGGTGTTCATACTTTTCTTATTGATTTGTAAGAAGTATTTACAACTCAAATGTATCATCCCTTTGTTGTATGTATTGCAAGCATTTCTCCAGAGTTCCATTTGTCTTATAGCTTTCCCATGAGATCATTTGCCAAACAGATATTTACATTTTTATATATCAGGTTAGTTTATCAATCATTTCCCTTGTGGAGTCTGGCCTTGGTGTCATGCTCAGAAAGATTTTTCTTATTCGAAGATGGTTGTGCCCCTATATTATCCTTTCTTTTCTATACTAAAATACTCTCATATTTTCTTTTGATACTATTTTTTAAAATAACCTGGTGCTACAAAGTGAGGCTTGGAAACACACGGCAGCCGGGTTCTCCTACTGTAGCTCTTGGTTTGTGCTCCCAGTTACTGATTTTCAAATTTCAGGATTGTCCTGGATTTGTGAGAGAAAATCTGTCTACCTACTTCTCATTGCTGCCACAGTGGGTGTGAAGAGGGAGGGGCGGGGGCTAACAGATGGGGTAATTTCCACGTCTGTATTTTGTAGATGGCTCTGCCTCCGAGCACTTCTCCACATTTTGTCTTACTTTTATATTTAATTGATTGCAGTGGGATTTGGGAAGCCCAGATTCATGGGTTCATTTGGTACCCTTTCCTTTCTCCACATTGTGCGGTGGGTGATTGTTCAGCAAATCATTCTTTTTTTTTTTTTTTTTAAGATTTTATTTATTTATTTGACACAGAGAGAGAGAGCACAGGCAGGGGGAGCAGCAAAGGGAGAGGGGGAAGCAGGCTCCCCGCTGAGCAGGGAGCCAGATGCGATATGGGGCTGGATCCCAGGACTCTGAGATCATGATCTGAGCGAAAGGCAGACACTTACCTGACTGAGCCACCCAGGCGCCCCCAGCAAATCATTCTTGCAGTGTATACTCAGGTCCCCATTCCACCTGCTTTCAGTAACAGCTCCCTGACCAGCAAGCGGGAGTGAGGTAGAGGGAGAGCACAAAAATTTCGTCCACTGGCCTCTGTTACTTGAAAGCACTTCCTTAGGCCACTGGATGCCTGTCAAACCAGAAGCCCGCCCCTCTGGCCAAAGTCCTACGCTAGCGAATAGGCCTCTTTCACAGAAAGACTTGGGATGTGTTTCAGTCTGCTGTCTGTGCAGTGCAACGTCCTGGGAGTGGTAGCCTGCCTAGAACTGTCTCTCTGGTTGTTAGAGTCCCATGGGACCCAGGAAGACGCTCCCCTGGCCTCCGAGTCAGGCAAAAAAAGGGGCATTGCATCAGCCGTAGCTGCAAAAATCAGGACATCAGATATGTGTAAAAGTTCGCTTCCAGGAGATACTGGTGCTCTGGAGCCTGGCAGAGGGAGAGTGTGAAGATGGTGATTGGCAGCCATAGCTAGGCAACGGGGGAACGGAAAGATGGTGCCTGTAGGAAACAAAACAAAACAAAACAAAACAAAACCCCCAAAAGATGGCACCTCCCAGCTATTGCAAGGCAGAATAAAAGTGCAAAGGTGGCACCCACCAGTCTCTGCTCCCAAAAGAGTTTTCCAGCAGGCTCTTAGATGTGTGTGTAGAGGTGTGTGTATTAAACTAGATGTCAGCCTTGGGCCAATGCTTTATTTTAATCAAATGAGACTTTTCCACTTAAAGTCTGAGTAGAATCATCTGCCTCTGAGCTGGGCCCGGGGCAGGAGAGTATGAATAGGGAGAGTATTTTAAGAGTCATTTCTCAGAGGGCTACAGTGCTGTGGATGTGGATGGACATGACCCTGTTGGTTTTCAAAGCTAGATGTTTTGAGGGGCTCATTTCTTGGGTGCAGGTCTTAAATGTTGTCCAGTGTTGTTCAAACCCTTCACGCCTCAGGGGGAAGCTCCAAGTTTTGAATTCCCTCCCGATTGTGGGATCTATGTGGAGTGGGTTCTATGTGGAGAGATTGTGTCCCAGCCTCTCCCACTCACTTTGATGTGGTTTTCTTCTAGTTTGCCCAAAGTATAGTCATTGCTCAGTTGGCCTTTAGGTTTTTTTTTCCCAAAGAAATTGTTCATATGTAGCTATAGACTCAGTGTGTCCATGGGAGGAGGTGAGTTTAGGATCTTCCTGTGTCGCCATCTTGAACAGGAACCTCCATCCATTCACTTTGTGTCTTTGTGGATTTATCTATTCTGGACATTTTTAATAAAGGAATTATATAATATTTTACTTTTAGTGTCTGGCTTCTTCCCACTTAGCATAATGGTTTTGAGATTCATCTACATTATTACATATATCAGTACATCATTCCTTTTTGTGGCTGAATAATATTTCTTTGTAAGTATATATGACAATCTGTTTATCCATTTCTCCATTCATGGACATTTGGGTTCTTTATGCCCTTTGGCTATAGTAAATAGTTTACTAAGGTCTCTGTATTTTTTAAAGATATAATTCCCTTAAAAACTTTGAGGACTTCCTGTGTGTCAGTATAATACTCTCCATTCGACAAAACACATAGCCAAATATCCTTATGAGAGAGGACCTTATTTACCTTCAGCCACATGTGATATTAATTTGGGACAATAAATTAATGATTCTTAGAAGCCATTTTGAAAAGCCAAATTGATACATGAAGCATATTCTTGTTCTGCCAGTACATAACTTGGGTCCTGTTTTTAAAATTCCTGTAACTCTTCCTTTCAAATTTTCCTTTCCTTTCATTTCATTTCATTTCAAATTTTCATCCACAGTCCCCTTAAGATCCTTTGGGCTTTTGTCTACTGCCTGGTCCCAAGATATTACTATACCATTTTGGTGTTTTATGGTAGGACTCTACTTCCAGATACCAAATTCTGTCCCAGAATCTACTACTGTGTAACAAACTACCCCCAAATTTAATGGATTAAGATATTAATCATATTACTACATCTAATGATTTTGAGAGGGCTTAGGTGATTATCCTCCTCTACGTGGGGTCGCTTGGTGGTGCTCAGCTGGTGGCCAGTCTGGTCTTAGTGGTTTTAGTTGTCCAACCATAACCACTATCTAATCCAGATATTTTCAGTACCCATGATGGAAATGCCATTCCTGCTCCCCTCTGCCGCCAGCTGCTGGACGCCACTAATTTACTTTCTGTCTCTATGGATTTGCCCATTCTGCACATTGCATATATGTGGAAACATACCATTGTGGTTCATTTCCATAATTTTAATCCCTATACATGTACTGAGGCTTGTTTTACGGTCCAGACATTGTGCAAGAAGGTCTGGTTCCTTGGTACCTGGGCGAGGTTGTGCGCAAAAGCCTGGTGACCTCAAAGTGCTCTATTCTCTAGGAAAGCATGCATGATCTATAGATATACAGAAAAAGTTTAGTTTACTGTCCAACTGTTACTGAACCGAAGTTAGGCTGCCCTTCACTTGAAAGACCTTTTTTAAAATTTCTGTAACTCTTCAAATTTTCGTCAGGAGATGAGTTTTGATTGGAAAGGCATATGAGCTTTATTCAGGAGGCCAGTCACTTGGGAAGAAGGCAGACTATTGTCCAAAAGCCATTTTTTGCCTGGCCCAGAGATTTTAATGGGTTTAATCAGTTAAGGGAGCGCAATGGTCTATGAAATTTCTTGATTACAGGCAGACTTGATGATGCCAGCTACAGAGTTATCTCAGTGCTCCGGGTTGTGCAAGAAGTGTTAGTTCCTTGGTGCTTGGGTGGTTCAGCTGGTTGAGCATCTGCCTTCAGCTTGGGTCATGACCCCAGGGTCCTGGGATAAAGCTCCATGTCGGGCTCCCTTCTCAGTGGGGAGTCTGCTTCTCACTTGCCCTCTGCCTGTCGCTCTCCCTGCTTGTTCTCTCTGTCAAATAAATAAATAAAATCTTTTTTAAAAAAGAGTTTCTTATGGTTTGTCACCATTTATTTAAAAGAAATGGGCTTTCTTTGGGAACAGAAGGAGTATTCCTCATCTTCCTGCCAAATATTCAGAAAAAAACACAGAAGAAACAAAATCATGACAAGAAGCAGCTTTTGTTTTTGTTCTTCCCTAAAAGTCGAGGGGCTTCACCAATATATGTAGGCCAGGTGGCGTTACAATAAAAAAAAAAAAAATCCTTTTCTTAGTCATGAGCTTCTGGCTATATTCTTTCCATTTATTCAAAATATGGCCCAATGGGGTGTTTCGTGAGACAGAGATAGAACCTGCCATTGTACACAAATTTAACACAATACAACCCTCCCACAGCAAAAGAGATCTGTTCCCAATTCCAAGTACAGTGCCCATTATTCAAGTCCCTTTTAGTTTCTCCCCAAAGCCAGGCCTTTCTCATGGGAAAAAGCAAGGACAATGAAATAAGAGCACCCAGTGCTTCACAAATGAGAAACTTGCATCAGCATGCACTCTGATGGACTCACAGGGTCCAGAAGCTCATCAGCTTCCCCCAGGAACTTTTAAAGGAGTTTAACCAGTTAAGGGAGTGCAGTGTTTTTTTTTTTTTTTTTTTTTTAAGATTTTATTTATTTATATGACAGAGAGAGACAGCAAGAACAGGAACACAAGCAGGGGGAGTGGGAGAGGGAGAAGCAGGCTTCCCACGGAGCAGGGAGCCCGATGTGGGACTCGATCCCAGGACCCTGGGATCATGACCTGAGCCGAAGGCAGACGCTTAACGACTGAGCCACCCAGGCACCCAAGGGAGTGCAGTGGTTTTTGACAGGTCTTGCTTATGTGTAGACTCCATGATGCCAGCTACAGTTATCTTGGTGTTCAGACGTTGTGCAAGAAGGTCTGGTTCCTTGGTACCTGGGCGAGGTTGTGCGCAAAAGCCTGGTGACCTGCAAAATGCTCTATTCTCTAGGAAAGCATGCATGATCTATAGGTATACAGAGAAAGTTTAGTTCATCAATCATACAGGCTAAGAGTGCTTGCTAAAGATGAAAGACTACTAGGTTGGCCAGAGGGGCTGAGGCGGCTTCACAGCATATGGTGTATCCTAGAGAATGTTCCATGTGCCCTTGAGAAGAATGTGTGTTTTGCTGTTTGGTCTGGAAGAGTGTTCCACGTTCAGACTAGTTGGTTTATAGTGTTGTTGAAGTGTCCTACTTCCTATTTGATATTCAGTCTAGTTGCTCTATTCATTATTACAAGGGTGATATTGAAGTCTCCTGTTACTATTGCTGAATTATCCATTTCTCTCATCAATCTGTCAGTTTTTGCTCCATGTATTTTGTATATTCTTGTGGATTTAATTTGCATTTCCCTAATGGCTAATGGTATTGAATATCATTTCCATATTTTATCCATATTTTTCAAGTTACCCAAGAGTAACATGAATTACTTTTGTAATCTGAAAAAAATTATTTTATAAAAATAAAAGTGACTTTTCTAATGACAGTTACAGTTTTAGAATTGTAAATACAATTCTTACATAGTATCTTCTGAAAGGCAAGTACCCAATAGTATTTGAAAAAGTAAGCTTTATTTCTATTTCTTTATATCAAAAATGTTTTTAAAAATACTTTTAAAAAGTTTAAATAGCTAGTTTGTATGAAGTTGAAAGCACTAAATCTGACTACCTATATGAACCATTGTTTCAAAAATAATATATACCAAGTCAGTTCAGCAAAAGAATTGAAACATTAAACATAAGCAATTAAATATTTTTTTAACCCAAATTATATGCTGAGTTTCTTTGACAGTTTTCTCAAAAAGGTATAATTAAGTCTGACATAGGACACTTGAGAAATTTGAATTCTCCACTCAATAATGAGAAAAAGCAAAAAGTTTAAACTTTGTACATTTATTTGACTATGCAAAAAGTACTTTTTAGCATTAAAATTTTTGAAGAGATCTTTCCACAATTTTAATTTTTCTTCCAAAAATGTAAATTCCCTAGATGAAAATATCCCAGGAAGATAGGCCCCTCCCCACAATTTCCTTTGTTTCTGAGGAACTTTTGTCACTTTACATAATACTTGTATTTATATTCAATTGAAAATTACTATTAATCATGATAACATTTAACAAATTTATTTTAGGGTCATTAAGTGATATTTGTTAGTGGACATCTGCCCTCAAGCAAATGACAATTTCTCAACATCTATGAATCAAAGAAATGAAAGTAATTAGCTTTTGGTTCAGGGAAAGTAGAAGATTAAATTACAGATAAGTTTTAAAAAGGTTAAAACATGCTCCTAGATTTTAGACATGTATGTAAAACAGGAATAACAATATTGAAGTAAAGACATTTGAAATAAATTAAACATAAAGATAATTTGAGAAGAAAATAAACTTGAATTATAATTTGCCACTCTTTTGGTTAGGGATATTTATCATAATCTTTTCAAGTAAATAAGAAATAAATTTATTTATTTTTGATTTTATTTTTTAAAGACTTTATTTGACAGAGAGAGACAGCGAGAGAGGGAACAAAAGCAGAGGGAGTGGGTGAGGGAGAAGCAGGCCCCCTGCCGAGCAAGGAGCCAGATGCGGGGCTCTATCCCAGGACCCTGGGACCATGACCCAAGCCAAAGGCAGATGTTTAATGACTGAGCCACTCAGGTGCCCCAAAGTAAATAAGAAATAAATTTAATACCCTACTAATTTTGTCAGTTTTTATTTTTTTATCAACTTCACTTTTATGTATCACTAGTAAGTAGCTTAGTTAATAGTTGGAACAGATATTTCTAGATTGGAGTGTCATCAACTTGGATTTTTTTTTAAAATATTTTTTTTATTTATTTGACAGAGAGAGAGCACAAGCAGGGGAAGTGGCAGGCAGAGGGAGAAGCAGGCTTCCCGCTGAGCGGGGAGCCCGATGCGGGGCTGGATCCCAGGATTTGGGATCATGAACTGAGCCGAAGGCAGACGCTTAACCGACTGAGCCACCCAGGCGCCCCATCAGTTTGGATTTTGACCAGAACTGCGACTCATGTTTGGCTTGAATGAAGACAGTACTTTCCAAAAGCTTCATCCTCACCGCCTGTTCTGGGACAATATGAAAAGTGCTAGAGTTGAAAGAGGATTTCTTGTACAACGATTTTCTTTAGTTAATTATTATGAAAAAAATTGTTCAAAATATAAAGACTCTCTTTAGTGGTATACTACGCTTGTTTTTTTGAGGTAAAATAGAAGAATTCGAATAAGTGAATGCATAATTTATCAGGAGGTAAAAGAGTTTGTTTTATGCCAGGAGGGAGGTTAAAGTCATACACTTCAGTGACTAACAGAACTGGTCCAAATTCTAGCTCCACCATTTGCTGCGTCACCTTGATGTCATTTACTCCTCTGTCCTTCAGCTTTCTCTTTCAGCGGTCACAGACTATAGCTCATAGCGCTCTGGGGAGGAGAAAGAGAGAGAGGACAGATCTGCAAACTCTTTAATGTAGAGCCTGGCATAGGGTAAGTGCTTAATATATATCATATTATTACACAAAATGTATAGTATGAAATAATGTATGTATATATATAAATTACGTATCTCATGTATATAATATATTTCAGACATATTAGCTCTTAAAATTGTTTCTAGGTGACCACCACTTCCAGAGTACGGACTGGCATTGACTTTGGCTGCGGGAATGCACGTCTGTAGCTGCGCATTGTTACCTTATTCACTGCCCGTGTCATCAGTTACTTCCACAAATCTTTATGGATATTTACAAAACAGTTTGAGCTTCCTCCACCATCTCAAAAAATTGTGGACTGAACGTTTGTGCCCCCGCCCCCAAAATGCATAAATTGAAATCCTAACCCGCAATGTCACGGTGTTAAGAGGCGGGGTTTCTGTGAGGTGATTAGGTCATGAGGGTGGAGCCCTCATGGTTGAGATTAGTGTGCTTATAAAAGGAAGCTCAGAGAGCTCTCTCACCCTCTTTCTGCCACGTGAGGGTATAGAGAGAGGGTGGCTGTCTTCATTTTCCAAATTGTTCACACTTCCTTGTACCTGAAGGGTCACGTACAAACTCCTTAGCCATTAATTCAGGGTTCTTGCTAATGATGTCTCCACATAATGTGGCACTTCATAATTCTTCCCTTATGCAAACCTTCCAATCTAACTGGACTGGTATGTTTATGTTTTCATAGTCTCAGACCAGGTTTGCTTTTTGTTACAACTTTATACATTCTCCTCCCTTCATGTAGAATTTCTTCTTAGATGTAATCATTCCTTACGCATATAGACCCTTCCTCCTATGTAGCCATACTTGCTTTCTACACCTTGAAGCTTTCCTACTGTAACCTATGCAACAGATCGTTTTCTCAAACTTAAACTTAAAAAAAAAGCAGGTCGAGAGGGCAAAGAAATAACACCTAATATTTTTACCACTAATTTGAGTATTGTCACAACCTTCCTCATTTGTTTACTCATCTTTTAAAATGTGTCCACTGCTTGAATACATTCAGGTTCCTTCATGGTAGGGGACATGTTTTATTTTTCCCACAGTGCATAGCTGGGTGTTTTCCTCCAAAATAAATGCCTTATGGATTTTTAATTGGTTGATGCTTCCAGAGGTTTCTATAAAAATCTATAATTGCCTCGCATGCTCTATCATATTCTGCACTGTTTCATTATTTATTTATTTGTTCATTGGGTCAACAAGTCTTGTGAGCACCTACTATGTGGCACATGGTGAATGATAAAAGACAAATATTTTGAAATAGTGGCTCTCAAATTTTAGAGTTAAGAGGCTTGCTAAAACATGGATTGCTGAGTTCCACCCCAGAATTTCTGATTCCTCAGGTGTGGGGCAGGGCCCCAGAACTGCATCTTAAACAATACCCTAAGTGGCCCTGAGGCCATTTATCTGGGGGTCCTGCTTGGAGACCTCCCCTAACACATTACATTGAGTAATGTAAGTAATTCTAGAAAACATTCTCAAAACAGTGCTAGTGATCATATCTATAATGAGACTGAAATGGAGCTCCACAGTAAACATTAGTAGCCACACAAAATAACAAATACAGATTTCAAAATATATTCCAAAATAATGAAATGAGCCAAATATCTTAAAGATGAGAGCTAATTACATAGAATTGTTCTCATTACCTAAGAAATGAAATATCTTAGATGTTTTTAATAATTATGGTAAGAATGATAGGATAGCCCTGAGTTTTTAACAATGTTAACAGATAAAGTCAATATAAGGAGAATAGGTTATATAATCATGGAAAAACAAGGTTTTCAAAGTAGATCCTTTCAGGGGAAGAACAGGTTATTAAATAAAATAAAATAAAATGAAATAAGATAAAATAAAATGAAATAAAATGAAATAAAATAAAATAGAAAATAAAAATAAATAGAAAAAGAGAGGAAAAACCACAATGATGCCATGTCAATGGCAGGAACTTAAAAATGGTTTTATCGATGTAAAAATTAGAGTTCTCTTTTTTTTGTTAAAGATTTTATTTATTTATTTGACAGAAAGATAGAGAGAGAACACAAGTAGGCAAAGTGGCAGGTAGAGGGAGAGGATGAAGCAGGCTCCCCGCCGAGTGAGGAGCCTGACGTGGGGCTCGATCCCAGGATCCTGGGACCACGACCCGAGCTGAAGGCAGCCACTCAACCGACTGAGCCATCCAGGCGCCTCTAAAAATTAAAGTTTTCTTATACACAGGGCCCAATCAGATTAAATGAGCCTGAGATTTGAATCATCGTGGGCTATGCATAGTTCTCATGTGCAGACCAAGAATCAATTGATCCACAGCCCAGAGCTGTCTAAAATATTCCTTCTATTCTTAATCTCAGGAAACAAACTGAGGGTTGCTGTAGTGGGGGTGGGGTGGGAGGGATGGGGTGGCTGGGTGATAGACACTGGGGGAGGTGTGTGCTATGGTGAGCGCTGTGAATTGTGCAAGACTGTTGAATCACAGATCTGTAGCTCTGAAACAAATAATGCAATATATGTTAAGAAAAAAAAAGAAGATAGCAGGAGGGGAAGAATGAAGGGGGGGATTTCGGAGGGGGAGACAAACCATGAGAGACGATGGACTCTGAAAAACAAACTGAGGGTTCTAGAGGGGAAGTGGGTGGGAGGATGGGTTAGCCTGGTGATGGGTATTAAAGAGGGCACGTTCTGCATGGAGCACTGGGTGTTATGCACAAACAATGAATCATGGAACACTACATCTAAAACTAATGATGTAATGTATGGGGAGTAACATAACAATAAAAAATAAAAAATTAAATAAAATAAAATTTTCCTTCTAAATTTCATGAGATTATTGAACTCTTAGGATAGTAGGGAATGAATTATTGCTGTTTTAACTGTAACCACAGAAAACTGTAAGAATAAGAGAATGAGCAAGGATTGGAATATATGTCCAAATGAAGCAACAATTTTAAATCAATGGTATTAGCACTTTTGTGACCTTTTTGAGTACAGTAGTAAGTTTTCTTATTGGGATACATCTCTGGATGCATGCTGCCCACTTCCATGAAGAAGGCCACAAGCACACTACCAAATGGTCAAATAACATCTCATATTCTTGGAACTGTGGAGATTCATGAGTAGTGAATCCGCACTGTTGACATAGCCACATTTTGTCAAATGATACATATGCAATTAAGACATGAATGTATACAATGACAGGAAGAGCAAAGGCAGAGTGAGGAGAGACAAGCAGTTAACTGTTGGAAGGCTTAGAGGAGAAAATGGTCAGGTCCTGGCAAGGCTGCTCCTTGGCTAACTAAACTAGCCCTAGTAGGCCAAGTCTGTATGAACTCTCACTCCATTACAGCCCTTCCCTCCTGTGTTGGCAGCTCAGCATTCCTGTGCTGGCACTCTCCTTCCTTCTACAAAATCATCTCATGGCAGGTTTGGGTGAACACGAATAGAGAATGTCTATCTGGCTCATGGGTTTTAGTGCATTGTTGCACACAGGAGGAGAACATGAAGCATCTTATTGGCTTTTCAGTTGCTGATAAGCAGGCCCTCTTGAAGTCATACTTCATAGGCTCCCAATTACAACTTTGAATGGGATATGTGGGTTTTGAGAAAAATCTGAGAAAAACTAAACACATTAGGAAACCTGGAGGTCATGAGCTGCTTCACCTCTTAAGTCTCCCCAGTTCTGATTTCTTTTTCTAATGTCTTCTTCCTTTATCTTCATTCTGTGCCTCCTCTTTAGCACACAATTCTGGTAGTAATTAGGAGATCTGAGTTGTATCAAATATGGAACTGAACCTGGAGGTGAATAAATCTAATTAAAGTTACCATCGAATGCTCACACAACTTCATGCCCCAGATCAAGATAAACAGAGGCTTTGCCAGAGGAACATCTAAATCTGCTGCAACAATTGTCAGCTGCCTTCACAAGGTCTTTCTTGACAGAGTGATGGATTCAACAGCAATGCCATTAACCTCATAATAATCACCTCTCCACTTATGGGAAGGCACCCTGTGAGAAAGCTTATTCCAAGAACATTAGAATGAGAACATTAGAATTAAAGAACATGTGGGGCTGGGGGATGTAGGAATGGGAGATTAAGCTAGACTCTGTCAGTCCTCCAAATAGGTATGAGTGATGGCTGAGATTAAGCCGTGATTGACCTGTGGTATTGTCGACAGTGATATCCTATCCAGAAGTTCACAGAGCACCAGCTGCTGTTCCTTGCTTCTGTATCTTAACACAAAATGAGGGATACTTCACAGAGCTAGCAGGGCGGTTACAACTGATGGATTTAAATAATGGCCCTTTAAAAGAATAAGGAAAAATGTAAAATAATTCTTTAAGAAAAGAGAAAGTGCCATGGAGGAAAAAAATGGGATTTGTTGTCAGTTATGAGTGAGTTTGAATCTTAGCTCTACTTTCTTCTACTGGGAGTCTTTACCTCCCTCATTACACTAGTGAGTAGGCTTGAACAACTTCGGAAGAGGTTTCAATACCCTTTTCCTTCAAAACATCATTCTGAAAAGGAATGTGGAGAATCTCCTTAGATTTTTCTTTCTTTCTTTTTTTTTTGTTAGCTTCCTGAATTTTCTTTCTAGTTTCTATAATGCCTTCACAATACACAAAAGATAGAAGGAAATAAACAAAAACATCCAGTTAGAGAAATCCATGATTCCATGCAATCAATGTTCCATGATGCAGATGGAATCTCGTATGATGTTAAAAAAGTGGTAGCATTTGGGAGTGATATGGGAGTGATACTCCAGGAAAGAAAAGTCTAGGTGGAGGGACCAGCATGTCTGTGAAAGGCACACAGACAGCAAGGAACAGAGCATAATGGGGACACAGTGAATTTGTCAGTAGCAAAGTCTAGAAAATGGTGTAGATTTGGTGTCCCAGCAGTCTTTTTAATGTCCAAGAATATATGTCTTTTTTGTTTGCTAGGGACAGAACCTAGAATTGAGATAGTTTATGTGAAAGGGGAATTAATTAGTTCACACAACTGGGAAGTCCAAGACTGGTTTCAAGTATGGCTGGTTCTACAGAATCAAATCATGGAATTAGATTCTGTCTTTCTTCCTTTTTTGACTATGTGGGGGTCTATTTATGGGCTAGCAGTTCTCTTCATTTAATGTACAGATTTATCCTTACGCTAATTCTGCACTCTTTTTTCCCAGCACTTTTTACTTAAAAATTGTTTTTTAATTTTAATTTCAGGATAGTTACCATATGGTGTTAGATTAGTTTCAGATATATGATATAGTGATTCAACACTTCCATACAATGCCTGGTGCTCATCACAAGTGCCCTTCTTAATCCCCCCACCCCCACACAGACTTCCCCTCTGGGAACCATCAGTATGTTCTCTATAGTTAAGAGTCTTGTTTCTTGATTTGTCTCTCTCTCTCTCTTTTTCCCCCATGCTTGTTTATTTTGTTTCTTAAATTCACATATGAGTGAAATCGTATGGTATTTGTCTTTCTTTGACTTATTTCTCTTAGTGTAATATTCTCTAGCTCCATCCATGTCATTGCAAATGGCAAGATTTTTTCTTTTTTATGGCTAATATCCCATTGTATATACATACCACATCTCTCTTGGTTATTACAGTTTTGTAGAAAGTTTGGAAATCAGGTAGCATACTGTATCGAATATTGTTACTTTTTAAAAAGTATTTTAGATATTTTTTTAAAAGACTTATTTATTTGAGAGAGCAAGAATGAGAGAGAGAGAGAGAGAGTACATGAGAGGGGGGAGGGTCAGAGGGAGAAGCAGGCTCCTCGCTGAGCAGGGAGCCCGATGCAGGACTTGATCCGGGGACTCTGGGATCATGACCTGAGCCGAAGGCAGTCGCTTAACCAACTGAGCCACCCAGGCGCCCTAGATATTTTTGATCTTTTGCATTGCCATAAAAATTTTAGGGCCAGCTTTGTCAATCTCTACAAAGAACTTGTTGGGATTTTGATATCTATTATACTGAAATTGTAGGTCAATTTGGGTAGGACTGTCCTCTTAACAAACTTCAGATTTTCAATAAATGAGCACATTCTACTTTTCTATTTATTAAGATTTCTTGAATTGCTCTCAGATAAATACCTGCAGGAAGCCAGTTAAATAACTATTTGAATGTATCCATGAAGAATACAAGTTTGTAGGCCTTGCCTGTTTGTTCCAGATTCAGGCTTAGTGAAGGAAAAAGTAGCTTTTTCTGGTCTTTCTAAAAACAGGTTTCAGTAAAGCAAGGAAGGAGGACCAGGGGAGACTAATTGTGCCGAATGGGGACTCTGAAGAAGGTGTTGGTAGTGTTTCAGAAAAGGGTAACAGCAGATGGGATGGAGTCAGAGAGTGGTGGGCATAAGCTGGAAAGAAAAGTGCTGGGATTCAGGGGTAGATTAAAATATCATTTTCTTGAACTAGTTAAGTGGTTTTCAGAGAGGAATTTGGCTAGGAAGAGGTTTTCCTTCAGTCCATTTCTTCTGAGATTCTGTTTACTTCTCATCTCCCAAAACCAGGGACTTTGGGGGCCAGTGTCTTTGGCACATCTCAGTAGTGTAGAAACAACTTCTGACCTCATAACACCTTAAAAAGTAAATTAAAAATTCTGAATAGTAATTTTTTTTTGCAACATCCAAGTATAGGAGAATGTAAAGACAGTGTTTTATCTCAAATACAATGTATTATGCAAGAACATGAGTTTGAAGTGATATTGGACAATACACTTTGGGCTGGTAGGGGATTTCAGAAATGTTGCAGGGGAATGGCAGACAAACCCAGGTGAGTAATAGGAGCTTGTAGAACCAGTCTTCTCCGTGGCTCCAAACTTAGATGTGACTAGACAATGTGGGAAGCTTTATTCAGCTCATGATAGATCCTGGCCTCTATGAACTTTTCTGAATTTAAAAAAAGTTTTCTTCATAAGCATCTAATAAGTTTGGGAACCCAAATATTGTTTTGCAATTTGTTTTTCCTCTTACTCTGGAACTTATTTTAAAATCTTCTTTAAATATACTTTTCTGAAGTAGAGTGACAGATGCATGAGAATTTACTATACTATTCACTTTATTCAGTCTCTCTTCTAAGGTACATGCAATATACAATGTGTGAGCCTAGATTAGTTACTGATTTTGAACCAGAAAAATCATGGAAGCAAACCTGGAAAGATAGAGATTGTCAAGTGAAAAAAAAGGCAGGTGCAAACTTTTTGTATAAGTATGATCTCATTGTGGCTAAAATATATATGTATGTATAGTATCATATGGTACATATGTAGGAAAATTATATATAAAATGTATGAAAGTTATATATAACATATATGCATTTTATAAATGAATATAGTATATATATATAAACATTTAATATCAATCTATACATATAGAAAAATATCTGGAAGGATATATGTTAAACTTTAATTTCTGGGTACAGTGGACTGAATGTTTGTGTCTCCCCTGAATTTGTATGTTGAAATCTTAACCCCCAATGTAATGCATTAGGAGGTACCTTTAGGAGGTAATTAGATCATGAAGGTAGAGCCCTCACAGATAGGATTAGTGCTCTTACAAAAGGGACATCAGGGAACTCTCTCACTTCTTTCTACCATGTGAAGACACAAGAAATCATCCATCTTCAAACCACAAGAGAGCCCTCACCTGAATCCAACCATGCTGGAACCATGATATTGGACCTCCAGGCTCCAGAACTGCGAGAAATAAATTTCTATTATTGATAAGCCATGCAGTCTATGGTATTTTGTTATAGCAGCTGAAGCTGACTGAGACACCAGATATTAGGGTATAATTTCTACTTTTCTCAAAAGTTTTTTCTAACTTAAAAATATATATTTTTACAAAAATACTTTTTAAAATAGTAAAAACCATTTAATTGTACAATTTAGTATTTTATTAAAAAAGAAATGTATGAGGGGCACCTGGGTGGCTCAGTTGGTTGAGCGACTGCCTTCGGCTCGGGTCATGATCCCAAGGTCCTGGGATCGAGTCCCACGTCGGGCTCCCTGCTCGGCGGGAAGCCTGCTTCTCCCTCTCCCACTCCCCCTGCTTGTGTTCCCGCTCTCGCTGTGTCTCTCTCTGTCAAATAAATAAATAAAATCTTTAAAAAAAAAAAAAAAAAAAGAAATGTATGAAATTGACTGCAAAGCAAAAAATACAATTAGGAATTAAGGTCATTAAATAATGATCTTAAAATGTATAATTCAAGAGAAATTATCATAACTCCAGCTTGTAACCTGATAATATTGTTTGAAATGCACAAAGCAGAAATTGACAGAGTAGAAAGGAGAAATCTATAAATACACAGTCACAGTGGGAGATTTTAACACATGTCTTTAATTAATATGTCTTATTAACAAATTAATTTATCAATAGACCAAAAAATTTTTTTAAAATTTTTATTGTTATGTTAATCACCACACATTACCACTACATTTTGATGTAGTGTTCCATGATTAATTGTTTGTGCATAACACCCAGTGCTCCATGCAGAATGTGCCCTCCTCAATACCCACCACCAGGCTAACCCATCCTCCCACCCCCCTCCCCTCTAGAACCCTGTTTGTTTTTCAGAGTCCATCATCTCTCATGGTTCGTCTACCCCTCTGATTTCCCCCGCTTCATTCTTCCCCTCCCGCTACATTCTTTTTCTTTTTTTTTCTTAACATATATTGCATTATTTGTTTCAGAGGTACAGATCTGAGATTCAACAGCCTTGTACAATTCACAGCACTTACCAGAGCACATACCCTCCCCAGTATCTATCACCCAGTCACCCCATCCCTCCCACCCCACCCCCCACTCCAGCAACCCTCAGTTTGTTTCCTGCGATTAAGAATTCCTCATATCAGTGAGGTCATATGATACATGTCTTTCTCGGACTGACTTATTTCACTCAACATAATACCCTCCAGTTCCATCGACGTCATTGCAAATGGCAAGATCTCATTCCTTTTGATGGCTGCATAATATTCCATTGTATATATATACCACATCTTCTTTATCCATTCATCTGTCGATGGACATCTTGGCTCTTTCCACAGTTTGGCTATTGTGGACATTGCTGCTATAAACATCGGGGTGCACGTACCCCTTCGGATCCCTACTTTTGTATATTTGGGGTAAATACCCAGTAGTGCAATTGCTGGATCCTATGGTAGCTCTATTTTCAACTTTTTGAGGAACCTCCATACTGTTTTCCAGAGTGGCTGCACCAGCTTGCATTCCCACCAATAGTGTAGGAGGGTTCCCCTTTCTCCGCATCCCCGCCAACATCTATCGTTTCCTGACTTGTTAATTTTAGCCATTCTGACTGGTGTGAGGTGGTATCTCATTGAGGTTTTGATTTGGATTTCCCTGATGCCGAGCGATATTGAGCACTTTTTCATGTGTCTGTTGGCCATTTGGATGTCTTCTTTGGAAAAATGTCTGTTCATGTCTTCTGCCCATTTCTTGATTGGATTCTTTGTTCTTTGGGTGTTGAGTTTGATGAGTTCTTTATAGATTTTGGATACTAGCCCTTTATCTGATATGTCATTTGCAAATATCTTCTCCCATTCTGTCGGTTGTCTTTTGGTTTTCTTGACTGTTTCCTTTGCTGTGCAAAAGCTTTTTATCTTGATGAAGTCCCAATAGTTCATTTTTGCCCTTGCCTCCCTTGCCTTTGGCGATGTTTCTAGGAAGAAGTTGCTTCGGCTGAGGTCAAAGAGGTTGCTGCCTGTGTTCTCCTTTAGGATTTTGATGGACTCCTGTCTCACATTGAGGTCTTTCAACCATTTGGAGTCTATTTTTGTGTGTGGTGTAAGGAAA